>NC_069501.1:889061170-889216170 GCF_027579735.1 Bombina bombina | reverse complement strand
AAAATTTTGGACCTACGCCAGTCGATACTAGGATTGTACTTTTGGAGCCAGGGATAACCCAGAACAACCGGAAAATGCGGAGAGTTTATCACCTGGAGCTGGAGGGTTTCAAAATAGAGAGCCCCAACAGCCATGGATAACGGTAAGGTTTCGTGAGTAACGACTGCGGGCTGAAGGTGCCTGCCATCAATGGCCTCAATAGCAAGCGGAACATAAACGAGGCAATACAGGAATGGAGTGCTGTGATACAAAAGCACTGTCAATGAAATAGCCCACAGCACCGGAGTCAACAAGAGCCTGGGTGACTATGGAGGAGTCAGGAAAGGACAACCGTGACCAAAGGTTTCTCCTTTAGTGGTTCCGGGGACTAGGATAAACCACCAGAGGTCTGCCCCCGACAGGACCTTAGGTGCGGTCATTTCCCGGCCGTGTAGGACAAGACTTTAAAAAGTGGCCCTGTAACCCACAATAGAGGCAGAACCCCTACCTCTTCCTAAAGGCCCTCTCCGCCAGGGAGAGATGCGTGAATCCCAACTGCATAGGCTCAATAGTACTTGGTGACTAGGGACCAGGAGGCATGAGACTAGAGGAAGGCATGGTTGGAATTGAAAACGTAGGAGACAACTAGACAGCAGGCTTCCGCAAGCGCTCCTTAAAAGAGGGCCTCTCACTGAGTCTGATGTCAATTAGGATTAAAAATGACACCAAAGCCTTGAGATCCTCTGGTAAATCTCTGGCAGCAACTTCGTCTTTAATCGCATCAGAGAGCCCATGAAAGAAGGAGTCAACAAGGGCTTCATTGTTCCAACCTACCTCTGTGACAAGCGTATGGAACTCAATAGCATACTGAGCAACAGATCTTGTACCTTGCAGAATGGACATGAGTCTTTTGGCAGCAGAGGAGGAGCAAGCCGGGACATCAAATACCCTTCAAAAGGAGGCAACAAATTCAAGGTAATTAAACATCAAAGGTTTATTAGTCTCCCACAAGGGATTAGCCCAAGCATGAGCCAGAGAGTAAAGAGATGAGAAATCCCACCTTAGCTCTGTCAGAGGTAAATGCCTGAGGTAACATCTCAACATCTCAAAGTAAATGCTTACCTGATTCAAAAACCCTCTGCACTGATTAGGATTGCCTCCATATCACTGAGATAGAGGTGCAGAACCGGACATGCTCCTGGTAGGACTAGGTGCAGCAGCAGAAACAGGAGCAGCCATTACTTGTGGGACACTCTGTTTCAAATGTGCAGTGTGAGTCAGAAGAGTTTGCAGGGCTAGTGCAAATTGATCCAAGTGGTGATCCTGTTCATCCACCCTGGAAATGATGGTGGGTAAAGGTGGATTATTAGCACCATCAAGATTCATGGCCCTTGCGTAATGTCAGGGTACCACAAATCAGACTGAGACGTGAAATGCAAAAATAATCACATCTTTATTAATAATAACAAAATAATAAAGAGTCCAAAAGCAAAATGACAAGCCAGGAGTCAAAGCCAGAGCTGGTAGTCAGATGAGCCGGGTCAGGAGCCAAAGTGAGTAGTCAGACGAGCCGTAATCAGGAACAAGGAAAACAGCAGTCAGGAACAAGCAAGGAATCAGGAACCAGGAAGGACGTCAGGCAGCCAGGTAATACACAGGAACTCTCACAAACAGGTCTGAGACAACGCGAAGGCAAAGCATACTGAACAGAGGCCCTTTAAATAATAAGTGATGACATCACAATTCTGAGACTGCATCCTGTCTCATATAGATGATGCACACCAGTCTGGCCATAAAAGGAAGTGTAGGAAATGAGCAGCATTCCCCACAATGCACCACAGTCAGGAAGAGAGGTGAGTAAAATGGCTGCCAGCAGCACATGGCAAACAACAGGGAAAAAACCCTGACAGTACCCTCCCCCGCGGGAGGACAAAAGGCTTATTGGGGAAACGTGCATGGAAGGCACGGAGAAGGGCAGGAGCATAAACATCAGAGGAGGGAACCCAAGAACGCTCCTCTGGACCATAGCCCCTCCAGTGAACCAAATACTGTACACGGCCCCTGGACATACGAGAGTCAATAATGCTGCTGACCTCATACTCCTCATGGTTGTCAACAAAGATAGGACGGGGAGGAGGCAACATAGTGGTAAACCGATTACAAACCAATGGTTTCAAGAGGGAGACATGAAAAACATTGGAGATGCGCATAGCAGGAGGAAGGTCAAGAGCGTAGGCCACAGGATTAACCCATCAGAGTATTCGAAAAGGACCAACATAACAGGGAGCCAATTTATTGGAAGGCACACAAAGGCTCAAGTTGCGGGAGGACAGCCAAACTCTCTCACCAACCTGGTAGGAAGGTGCGGGCAGACTCCTACGATCAGCCTGGAACTTTTGGCGCTGCATAGAACGATGAAGGCAATCCTGAATCTGTACCCACGTGGAACGGAGTTGCCGGAGATGCTCCTCCAAAGCCGGAATACCCTGAGACATGAATGAATCTGGCAACAAGGATGGTTGAAACCCATAATTCGCCATGAACGGGGATAACTTGGAGGAAGCATTACTAGCACTATTACGAGCAAACTCTGCCCAAGGTAACAGTTCAGACCAATTATTGTGGTGATCTGAGACATAGCAACGGAGGAACTGTTCCAGAGCTTTATTAGACCGTTCCGCAGCCCGATTGGATTGAGGGTGATAGCCGAGGAGAAGGAAAGATGGATCCCCATTTGAGCACAAAAGGGACGCCAAAATCTGGAGACAAACTGGCTACCCCAGTCCGACACTATCTCCTTGGGTAACCCATGTAAACGGAAGACCTCCCGGGCAAAAATCAAAGCAAGCTCCTGAGCGGTAGGCAGCTTCATCAAGGGAATGCAATGTGACATTTTAGAAAAACGGTCAACCACCATAAGGATAATTAATAGTATTGCCATTGGAAACAGGGAGCTCGACAATGAATTCCATGGAAAGATGTGTCCAAGGATGCTCACCATTAGCAATAGGTTGAAGAAGACCCACAGGAAGACGTCGAGGAGTCTTATTCTGTGCACAAACTGAGCAGGAGGCAACATACGCAGCAATATCAGGACGAAGACCTGGCCACCAGAATTGTCAAGTGACAGACCAAATAATTTGGTTCTTGCCTGGGTGACCTGTGGCTTTAGGATAGTGGTAAGTGTGCAAAAGTTTAGTTTTAGAAGATTCTCAGGAACAAAACACTTACCATTAGGTTTCTCAGGAGGTGCATTGGTTTGTGCAGCCAGGATCTCCTTCCCCAAGGGAGAAGTCAAATTAGTACGTATGGTAGCCAAAATATGGCCAGGAGGTATAACAGGAGTAGGTAAAGACTCCTCCTTGGACAGAGGCGAAAATTGTCGAGAGAGGGCATCAGCCCTAACATTCTTACTACCAGGCAGGTAGGAGACCACATAATTAAACCGAAACAAAAATAGCACCCATCTGGCCTGTCGGGGCAACAAATGTTTTGCTTTAGATAGATAAGTTAAATTCTTGTGGTCAGTAAGAATGAGCACTGCCACGCTAGTACCGTCGAGAAGATGCCTCCATTCCATGAGTGCCAAAATTATGGCCAGTAATTCCCTATCGCCAATTTCATAATTGCACTCCGCTGAAGACAATTTCTTAGAGAAGAAACCACACGGATGCAAAGAACCATCAGGCGTAGGACGTTGAGACAAGAGGGCACCTACTCCAGTCTCAGATGCATCAACCTCAAGAACGAAAGGCAGGACAGGGTTAGGATGAGCCAGAACTGGAGTGGCAGCAAAGGCAGTCTTAAAACTATCAAAGGCCTTAATGGCAGTAGGTGACCAATGGAGTGGATCATTCTCTTTTACGGGTCATGTCTGTGATAGGTTTGATCAAGGAAGAAAAGTTTTTAATAAACTTTCTGTAGTAATTGGCGAACCCCCAAAAACGTTGAATAGACCGAAGACCAACTGGGCAAGGCCACTGCAGAACGGCAGATAACTTGTCAGGATCCATGGAGAACCCTGCAACGAAGTTAATATAACCTAGGAAGGTTACTTGAGTCTGTTGGAACTCACATTTCTCGAGTTTACAAAACAGGCCGTTCTCACGTAGTTTCTGAAGAACCTGTGTAACATCAGAACGATGAGCCTCAAGTGTGGGTGAGTGTATGAGGATGTCGTCTAAGTACACCACAACACACTGTTGCAACATATCTCGTAGGACATCATTAATAAGTTCCTGAAAAACAGCAGGAGCATTACACAGGCCAAAGGGCATTACAAGATAGTCATAATGCCCGCTCCTGGTGTTAAATGCTGTTTTCCATTCGTGACCCTCCTTAATCCTAACGAGATTGTACACTCCAATCAAATCAAGTTTAGTAAAGACTGTAGCTCCCTTGAGGCGGTCAAAGAGTTCCGTAATGAGCGGAATAGGGTAAGCATTCTTAATGGTAAGACAATTAAGACCCCTGTAATCGATACATGGTCTTAACTCGCCACCCTTTTTCTTCACAAAGAAGAAGCCAGCCCCTGCAGGAGAACAGGATTTGCGGATGACTCCCCACGACAGAACATCGGCAACATACTCCTCCATAGCACAATTCTCTGCAACAGACAGAGGGTACACCCGGTCCCGAGGAGGAATGGCTCCGGGGTTGCAGGTCTATGGCACAATCGTAAGACCGGTGAGGAGGCAACGTACCAGCACGCACACGTCTAGGAACTCTCGGTACTCCTCTGGCAATTGAGATACCGAAGAAGTGCACAAGACTTTAACTGGTTTCTGAAGACAAGTGGAAATACATTGCGGGGACCCCGACAAGATTTCGGACCTGCGCCAGTCGAGACTGGGATTGTGCTTTTGGAGCCAGGGATAACCCAGAACAACCGGAAAATGCAGAGAGTTTATCACCTGGAACTGGAGGGTTTCAAAATGGAGAGCACCAACAGCCATGGACAACGGAGCAGTTTCGTGAGTAACGAGTGCGGGCTGAAGGGGCCTGCCATCAATGGCCTCAATAGCAAGCGGAACAGACCGGGGCAAAACAGGAATAGAGTGCTTTGATACAAAATCACTGTCAATGAAATAGCCTGCAGCACCAGAGTAAACAAGAGCCTGAGTGACTATGGAGGAGTCCACCCAGTAAAGGACAACCGTGACAAAAGGTTTCTCCTTAAGCGGTTCTGGGGACGATGATAAACCACCCAAGGTCTGCCCCCGACATGAGCATTTCCTGGCCGTGTAGGACAAGACTTCAAAAGGTGGCCCTATAACCCACAATATAACCCTAAAGGCCCTCTCCGCCGTGGAGAGACGCGTGAATCCCAACTGCATTGGCTCAGCAGTACCTGTTGACTCGGGACCAGGAGGAATGGGACGAGAGGGAGGCATGGGTGGGAACAAACACGTAGGAGATAATGGAACAGGAGGCTTCCGCAAGCGCTCCTTGAAAGAGGGCCTCTCTCTGAGTCTGATGTCAATTAGGATAAAAAAAGACACCAATGCCTCGAGATCCTCTGGTAAATCTCTGGCAGCAACTTCGTCTTTAATCGCATCAGAGAGCCCATGAAAGAAGGCGGCAACAAGGGCTTCATTGTTCTAACCTACCTCTGCGGCAAGCGTACGGAACTCAATAGCATACTGAGCAACAGATCTTGTACCTTGCTGAATGGACATGAGTTGTTTAGCAGCAGAGGAGGAGCGAGCCAGAACATCAAATACCCTTCGAAAGGAGGCCACAAATTCAGGGTAATTTGAAATCACAGGTTTATTAGTCTCCCACAAGGGATTAGCCCAGGCAAGAGCTGTGTCAGAGAGTAACGAGATGAGAAATCCAACCTTAGCTCTGTCAGAGGGAAACGCCTGAAGTAACATCTCAAAGTAAATGCCCACCTGGTTCAAAAAGCCTCTGCACTGAATAGGATCGCCTCCATATCGATGAGGTAGAGGTGCAGAACCGGACATACTCCTGGTAGGCATAGGTGCAGCAGCGGAAACAGAAGCAGCCATAACTTGCGGGACACTTTGGTCCAAATGTGCAGTGCGAGTCAGCAGGGTTTGCAGGGCTACTGCAAATTTATCCAAGCGGTGATCCTGTTCATCCATCCTGGAAATGATGGCAGGTAAAGGTGGATTATTAGCACCATCAAGATTCATGGCCTTTGTGTAATGTCAGAGTGCCAGGAATCAGACTGAGACGAGAAGTGCAAAAATAATCACACCTTTATTAATAGCAAAAAATAATAAAAAGTCCACAAGTCAAATAACAAGCCAGGAGTCAAAACCAGAGCTGGTAGTCAGACGAGCCGAGTCAGGAGCCAAAGCGAATAGTCAGACGAGCCGGAATCAACAACAAGGAAAACAGCAGAGTCAGGAACAAGCCAGGGATCAGGAACCAGGACGGACATCAGGCAGCAAGGTAATACACATGAACTCTCACAAACAGGTCTGAGACAACGCAAAGGCAAAGCATACTGAACAGAGGCCCTTTAAATAATAAGGCCTAGATTTAGAGTTCGGCGGTAAAAGGGCTGTTAACGCTCCGCGGGTTTTTTTCTGGCCGCACCATAAATTTAACTCTGGTATCGAGAGTTCAAACAAATGCTGCGTTAGGCTCCAAAAAAGGAGCGTAGAGAATTTTTACCGCAAATGCAACTCTCGATACCAGAGTTGCTTACGGACGCGGCCGGCATCAAAAACGTGCTCGTGCACGATTCTCCCATAGGAAACAATGGGGCTGTTTGAGCTGAAAAAAAACCTAACACCTGCAAAAAAGCAGCGTTCAGCTCCTAACGCAGCCCCATTGTTTCCTATGGGGAAACACTTCCTACGTCTGCACCTAACACCCTAACATGTACCCCGAGTCTAAACACCCCTAACCTTACACTTATTAACTCCTAATCTGCCGCCCCCGCTATCGCTGACCCCTGCATTACACTTTTAACCCCTAATCTGCCGCTCCGTAAACCGCCGCCACCTACGTTATCCCTATGTACCCCTAATCTGCTGCCCTAACATCGCCGACCCCTATGTTATATTTATTAACCCCTAATCTGCCCCCCACAACGTCGCCGACACCTGCCTACACTTATTAACCCCTAATCTGCCGAGCGGACCTGAGCGCTACTATAATAAAGTTATTAACCCCTAATCCGCCTCACTAACCCTATCATAAATAGTATTAACCCCTAATCTGCCCTCCCTAACATCGCCGACACCTACCTTCAATTATTAACCCCTAATCTGCCGACCGGAGCTCACCGCTATTCTAATAAATGTATTAACCCCTAAAGCTAAGTCTAACCCTAACACTAACACCCCCCTAAGTTAAATATAATTTTTATCTAACGAAATAAATTAACTCTTATTAAATAAATGATTCCTATTTAAAGCTAAATACTTACCTGTAAAATACATCCTAATATAGCTACAATATAAATTATAATTATATTATAGCTATTTTAGGATTAATATTTATTTTACAGGCAACTTTGTAATTATTTTAACCAGGTACAATAGCTATTAAATAGTTAAGAACTATTTAATAGTTACCTAGTTAAAATAATTACAAAATTACCTGTAAAATAAATCCTAACCTAAGATATAATTAAACCTAACACTACCCTATCAATAAAATAATTAAATAAACTACCTACAATTACCTACAATTAACCTAACACTACACTATCAATAAATTAATTAAACACAATTGCTACAAATAAATAAAATTAAATAAACTATCTAAAGTACAAAAAATAAAAAAGAACTAAGTTACAGAAAATAATAAAATATTTACAAACATAAGAAAAATATTACAACAATTTTAAACTAATTACACCTACTCTAAGCCCCCTAATAAAATAACAAAGCCCCCCAAAATAAAAAATTCACTACCCTATTCTAAAATACAAATATTACAAGCTCTTTTACCTTACCAGCCCTGAACAGGGCCCTTTGCGGGGCATGCCCCAAGAATTTCAGCTCTTTTGCCTGTAAAAAAAAACATACAATACCCCCCCCCCCCAACATTACAACCCACCACCCACATACCCCTAATCTAACCCAAACCCCCCTTAAATAAACCTAACACTACCCCCCTGATGATCTTCCTACCTTGTCTTCACCATGCCAGGTTCACCGATCCGTCCTGGCTCCAAGATCTTCATCCAACCCAAGCGGGGGCTAGACATCCACTGAAGAAGTCCAGAAGAGGGTCCAAAGTCTTCCTCCTATCCGGCAAGAAGAGGACATCCGGACCGTCAAACATCTTCTCCAAGCGGCATCTTCTATCTTCTTCCATCCGATGACGACCGGCTCCATCTTGAAGACCTCCAGCGCGGATCCATCCTCTTCTTCCGACGACTAGACGACGAATGACGGTTCCTTTAAGGGACGTCATCCAAGATGGCGTCCCTCGAATTCCGATTGGCTGATAGGATTCTATCAGCCAATCGGAATTAAGGTAGGAATTTTCTGATTGGCTGATGGAATCAGCCAATCAGAATCAAGTTCAATCCGATTGGCTGATCCAATCAGCCAATCAGATTGAGCTCGCATTCTATTGGCTGATCGGAACAGCCAATAGAATGCGAGCTCAATCTGATTGGCTGATTGGATCAGCCAATCGGATTGAACTATATTCTGATTGGCTGATTCCATCAGCCAATCAGAAAATTCCTACCTTAATTCCGATTGGCTGATAGAATCCTATCAGCCAATCGGAATTCGAGGGACGCCATCTTGGATGACGTCCCTTAAAGGAACCGTCATTCGTCGTCTAGTCGTCGGAAGAAGAGGATGGATCCGCGCTGGAGGTCTTCAAGATGGAGCCGGTCGTCATCGGATGGAAGAAGATAGAAGATGCCGCTTGGAGAAGATGTTTGCCGGTCCGGATGTCCTCTTCTTGCCGGATAGGAGGAAGACTTTGGACCCTCTTCTGGACTTCTTCAGTGGATGTCTAGCCCCCGCTTGGGTTGGATGAAGATCTTGGAGCCAGGACGGATCGGTGAACCTGGCATGGTGAAGACAAGGTAGGAAGATCATCAGGGGGGTAGTGTTAGGTTTATTTAAGGGGGGTTTGGGTTAGATTAGGGGTATGTGGGTGGTGGGTTGTAATGTTGGGGGGGGGGGTATTGTATGTTTTTTTTTACAGGCAAAAGAGCTGAAATTCTTGGGGCATGCCCCGCAAAGGGCCCTGTTCAGGGCTGGTAAGGTAAAAGAGCTTGTAATATTTGTATTTTAGAATAGGGTAGTGAATTTTTTATTTTGGGGGGCTTTGTTATTTTATTAGGGGGCTTAGAGTAGGTGTAATTAGTTTAAAATTGTTGTAATATTTTTCTTATGTTTGTAAATATTTTATTATTTTCTGTAACTTAGTTCTTTTTTATTTTTTGTACTTTAGATAGTTTATTTAATTTTATTTATTTGTAGCAATTGTGTTTAATTAATTTATTGATAGTGTAGTGTTAGGTTAATTGTAGGTAATTGTAGGTAGTTTATTTAATTATTTTATTGATAGGGTAGTGTTAGGTTTAATTATATCTTAGGTTAGGATTTATTTTACAGGTAAATTTGTTATTATTTTAACTAGGTAACTATTAAATAGTTCTTAACTATTTAATAGCTATTGTACCTGGTTAAAATAATTACAAAGTTGCCTGTAAAATAAATATTAATCCTAAAATAGCTATAATATAATTATAAATTATATTGTAGCTATATTAGGATTTATTTTACAGGTAAGTATTTAGCTTTAAATAGGAATTATTTATTTAATAAGAGTTAATTTATTTCGTTAGATAAAAATTATATTTAACTTAGGGGGGTGTTAGTGTTAGGGTTAGACTTAGCTTTAGGGGTTAATACATTTATTAGAATAGCGGTGAGCTCCGGTCGGCAGATTAGGGGTTAATAATTGAAGGTAGGTGTCGGCGATGTTAGGGAGGGCAGATTAGGGGTTAATACTATTTATGATAGGGTTAGTGAGGCGGATTAGGGGTTAATAACTTTATTATAGTAGCGCTCAGGTCCGCTCGGCAGATTAGGGGTTAATAAGTGTAGGCAGGTGTCGGCGACGTTGTGGGGGGCAGATTAGGGGTTAATAAATATAACATAGGGGTCGGCGATGTTAGGGGTAGCAGATTAGGGGTACATAGGGATAACGTAGGTGGCGGCGATTTGCGGTCGGAAGATTAGGGGTTAATTATTTTAAGTAGCTTGCGGCGACGTTGTGGGGGGCAAGTTAGGGGTTAATAGATATAATACAGGGGTCGGCGGTGTTAGGGGCAGCAGATTAGGGGTACATAAGTATAACGTAGGTGGCGGTCGGCAGATTAGGGGTTAAAATTTTTAATCGAGTGGCGGCGATGTGGGGGGACCTCGGTTTAGGGGTACATAGGTAGTTTATGGGTGTTAGTGTACTTTAGGGTACAGTAGTTAAGAGCTTTATAAACCGGCGTTAGCCAGAAAGCTCTTAACTCCTGCTATTTTCAGGCGGCTGGAATCTTGTCGTTAGAGCTCTAACGCTCACTGCAGAAACGACTCTAAATACCAGCGTTAGGAAGATCCCATTGAAAAGATAGGCTACGCAAATGGCGTAGGGGGATCTGCGGTATGGAAAAGTCGCGGCTGTAAAGTGAGCGTTAGACCCTTTAATCACTGACTCCAAATACCAGCGGGCGCCCAAAACCAGCGTTAGGAGCCTCTAACGCTGGTTTTGACGGCTACCGCCGAACTCTAAATCTAGCCGTTAGTGATGACATCACAATTCTGAGACTGCATCCTGTTTCACATGGATGATGAACACCAGTCTGGCCATAAAAAGAAGTGTAGGAAATGAGCAGCATCCCCCACAATGCACCATAGTCAGGAAGAGAGGTGAGTAAAATGGCTGTCAGCAGCACATGGCAAACAACAGGGAAAAAACCCTGACAAGAATCAGGAACAAGACAGGGTTTAGGAACCAGAAGGGACCAGACTAACCAGGTAATACACAGGAACTGGAACACAGGAACTCACAAGGAAGTCTAAACAAATGCAAGGGCTAAAGCATACTGAACAGAGGCCCTTTAAATAATAAGATATGGCATCATAATTCTGGGACTGCAACCTGTCTCATACTGATGATGTTCACCAGATTGGCCATAAGATGGTCCCTAGGAGAGTGAGCAGCGTTACACACTCTGCAGCAGATTCAGTGAGAAAGGTGAGTAAAATGGCAGCCAGCAGCAAAAAGCAAACAAAGCAGGGTGAAACCCTGACAAATGCATATTAATTAAAGTATTGTATAGATTTTACACATGTTTTTTCATTTAAAAACAAAAAACATTTAGACCTAGATTTGGAGTTTGGCGTTAGCCGTGAAAACCAGCGTTAGAGGCTCCTAACGCTGGTTTTAGGCTACCGCCGGTATTTGGAGTCACTCAAAATAGGGTCTAACGCTCACTTTTCATCCACGACTTTTCCATACCGCAGATCCCCTTCCGTAAATTGCGTATCCTATCTTTTCAATGGGATTTTCTAACTCCGGTATTTAGAGTCATTTCTGAAGTGAGCGTTAGACATCTAACGACAAAACTCCAGCCGCAGGAAAAAAGTCAGTAGTTAAGAGCTTTCTGGGCTAACGCCGGTTTATAAAGCTCTTAACTACTGTGCTCTAAAGTACACTAACACCCATAAACTACCTATGCACCCCTAAACCGAGGTCCCCCCACATCGCCGACACTCGAATAATTTTTTTAACCCCTAATCTGCCGACCGCCACCTACGTTATCCTTATGTACCCCTAATCTGCTGCCCCTAACACCGCCGACCCCTATATTATATTTATTAACCCCTAATCAGCCAATCAGATTGAGCTCGCATTCTATTGGCTGATCGGAACAGCCAATAGAATGCGAGCTCAATCTGATTGGCTGATTGGATCAGCCAATCGGATTGAACTTGATTCTGATTGGCTGATTCCATCAGCCAATCAGAATATTCCTACTTTAATTCCGATTGGCTGATAGAATCCTATCAGCCAATCGGAATTTGAGGGACGCCATCTTGGATGACGTCCCTTAAAGGAACCGTCATTCGGCTAGTAGGCGTCGGGAGAAGAGGATGTTCCGCGTCGGAGGTCTGCAAGATGGATCCGGAAGAAAGAAGATTGAAGATGCCATTGATAGAAGACTTCATCCGGATCATGGACCTCTTCAGCTCCCGCTTGGATGAAGACTTCATCCGGATCATGGACCTCTTCAGCTCCCGCTTGGATGAAGACTTCAGCCGGATCATGGACCTCTTCAGCCCCCCGCTTGGGTTTGGATCAGGACATCGGAGGAGCTCTTCAGGACGGATCGGTGAACCTGGCAGGGTGAAGATAAGGTAGGAAGATATTCAGGGGCTTAGTGTTAGGTTTATTTAAGGGGGGTTTGGGTTAGATTAGGGCTATGTGGTTGGTGGGTTGTAATGTTGGGGGGGGATTGTATGTTTTTTTTTTCAGGCAAAAGAGCTGAATTCTTTGGGGCATGCCCCGCAAAGGGCCCTGTTCAGGGCTGGTAAGGTAAAAGAGCTTTGAACTTTAGTAATTTAGAATAGGGTAGGGCATTTTTTTATTTTGGGGGGCTTTGTTATTTTATTAGGGGGCTTAGAGTAGGTGTAATTAGCTTAAAATTGTTGAAATATTTTTCTTATGTTTGTAAATATTTTTTTATTTTTTGTAACTTAGTTCTTTTTTATTTTTTGTACTTTAGCTAGTTTATTTAATTGTATTTATTTGTAGGAATTGTATTTAATTAATTTATTGATAGTGTAGTGTTAGGTTTAATTGTAGGTAATTGTAGGTAGTTTATTTAATTAATTTATTGATAGTGTAGTGTTAGGTTTAATTGTAACTTGTAATTTGTAATTATTTTAACTATTTTAGCTATTAAATAGTTCTTAACTATTTAATAGCTTTTGTACCTGGTTAAAATAAATACAAAGTTGCCTGTAAAATAAATATTAATCCTAAAATAGCTATAATATAATTATAATTTATATTGTAGCTATATTAGGATTTATTTTACAGGTAAGTATTTAGCTTTAAATAGGAATAAGTTATTTAATAAGAGTTAATTAATTTCGTTAGATGTAAATTATATTTAACTTAGGGGGGTGTTAGTGTTAGGGTTAGACTTAGCTTTAGGGGTTAATACATTTATTAGAATAGCGGTGAGCTCCGGTCGGCAGATTAGGGGTTAATAATTGAAGTTAGGTGTCGGCGATGTTAGGGAGGGCAGATTAGGGGTTAATACTATTTATTATAGGGTTAGTGAGGCGGATTAGGGGTTAATAACTTTATTATAGTAGCGCTCAGGTCCGGTCGGCAGATTAGGGGTTAATAAGTGTAGGCAGGTGGAGGCGACGTTGTGGGGGGCAGATTAGGGGTTAATAAATATAATATAGGGGTCGGCGATGTTAGGGCAGCAGATTAGGGGTACATAGTGATAATGTAAGTAGCGGCGGTTTACGGAGCGGCAGATTAGGGGTTAATAATAATATACAGGGGTCAGCGATAGCGGGGGCGGCAGATTAGGGGTTAATAAGTGTAAGGTTAGGGGTGTTTAGACTCGGGGTACATGTTAGAGTGTTAGGTGCAGACCTAGGAAGGGTTACCGCATAGCAAACAATGGGGCTGCGTTAAGAGCTGAACGCGGATTTTTTGCAGGTGTTAGGTTTTTTTTCAGCTCAAACAGCCCCATTGTTTCCTATGAGAGAATCGTGCACAAGCACGTTTTTGAGGCTGGCCGCTTGCGTAAGCAACTCTGGTATCGAGAGTTGAAGCTGCATTAAAAATGCTCTACGCTCCTTTTTTGGAGCCTAACGCAGCCTTTATGTGGACTCTCAATACCAGAGTTATTTTTATGGTGCGGCCAGAAAAAAGCCGGCGTTAGTTTTTCGGGTCGACAAAACTCCAAATCTAGCCGTTAAAATCTATGCAATTATTAAATTAATATGCATTATACAGGAAAATGGATATCATTTAAACATTGTATATATATGTATCAACAAAGCTTTTAAGTTTTTTTTTGTCTTTATTAATCAGGTATAGTGAAGACATGACATAGATGTGGGTGTTCTGTGGGAGTTAGCTGGGCATTCCAGAGGAGTAACCTGCATTTAACTTGGAATATATATTGGCAGTAGTGCAATATATTCCAAGGGCAGTGTAGGTATAGGGTGTCAGCCATGTTTGTCTCTCCCCTTTTCATTATAAGGCAGGTAGTGAAGGTTTAGTTACAGTATGCAAGGTATGCATTATTTGAAGTGTTCCTACACAGAAATCATGTTTGGTTTCAGTGAGTGCATAGTCTGTTCTGTTTTGGAACACTTCAAAAACGCCCCCCTGCCTGCTAAAATTGCAGACAAGTGGCAATGTTGGCAGCGTTTTGCAGATCCCTATTATTTTCTATGCGAAACACATCTCCACTCGCCAGCACTTTGCCAGTCCGCCACCTTTATTAGATAGACGGACTGTCGATGCCACGAATATCGGGGCCTTAGAGAGAACAAAAAAACATTAACATTTTATTACTTATCTCTCCTACCTCTCACTGGAGGTATAATTTTCTTCTACTGGCTATGCTTACACTGTTTTTCTTTAGCATATACTTAACCATAGAAACTTTCAGTATAGTTAGGGATTCCACAAGTAAAACTAGCTATTTCAAATTCAGATATAAAGATATAGAAGATATTTGTAAGCAATTTAATTCCAGCCGGTAAAATGGATAATTGGGAGCAAATTAAAGGGGAGAAAAATTTATGTTACATTGTGCCTTACTCACATTTTCCTAGATTACAAGTTATGCGCACTATAGGGAAATTACCGAACGCAACAAAAGTTACATTATTATCCCTCTATAGCGCACCCATTACAAGTTTTCAAACAGCCGGCTTGTGCATGCCATATGGTTGTTTTAAGCTCCATACCGCATACAATTCAAGCGCTGTTGTCACGTGCCCGTGCACGCTTTCCCCATAGACATTAATGGGGAGAGTGGGTCAGAAAAAAGCCTAACACCTGCGATCGCTGAAAGAAAAGCTCCGTAACGAAGCCCCATTGATGTCTATGGGGGAAAAAAATAACGTTTAAACCTAACACCCTAACATAAACCCAGAGTCTAAACACCCCTAATCTGCCACCCACGACATCGCCGACACCTACATAATGTTATTAACCCCTAATCTGCCGCTCCCGTTATCGCTGCCATCTAAATAAATCTATTGAACCCTAATTTGCCGCTCCCGATATTGCCACCACTATACTAAAGTTATTAACCCCTATTCCCCTGCACCCCAATATCGGCCACACTATAATAAATCTATTAACCTCTATTCCGTCGCTTCCCAACATCGCCGCCACTAAATAAACCTATTAACCCCTAAACCGCCAGCCCCCCACATCGCAACAACCTAAATTAAACTATATTAACCCCTAACGTAACCCTAACACCCCCTAACTTTAACATAATTAAAATAGAGCTAAATTAAAGTTACAATTATTAACTAAATAATACCTATTTAAAACTAAATACAAACTTACTTGTGAAATAAAACCTAAGCTGCCTTACCCTAAAATCTAATATTACAAAAAATAAAAAAACCTACCATTACAAAATATAACAAACTAAAATTATAAAAAATAAAAAAGCTAGCATTACAAAAAATAACAAACGAAATTATCTAGAACAATAAAAATTATTCCTATTCTAATACCCTTTTAAAGAAAAAATACCCACCCCAAAATAAAAAAGCCTAATCTAGAATAAACTACCAAGGGCCCTTAAAAGGGCCTTTTGTGGGCCCTTAAAGGGGCCTTTTGTAGGGCATTGCCTTAAAGTTAACAGCTCTTTTGCTACAAAACAAAACAAACACCCCCTAACAGTATACAAAACCCCACCCCCCAAACCCACAAAATAAAAATAAAGTAAAACCTAATCTACCAACTGCCCTGAAAAGGGTATTTGTATGGGCATTGCCTTTAAAAGGGCATTTAGCTCTTTTTCCTGCCCTTAAAAGGGCATTCAGCTCTTTTATGAAATGCCCAAGCCCTAATCTAAAAATAAAAACCCACTCCAAAAGGAAAAAAAAAAATACATTACACAAAATAACAAACAAATTATCAAAAATGATAAAAATTATTCCTATTCTAATACCCATTTAAAATAAAAAAATCTAATCTAGAATAAACTAACCTTTTGTAGGGCATTTCCCTAAGTTAAACAGCTCTTTTACCTGAAAAAAAAAATACAAAGAGCCACTAACATTAACCCCCCACAAACCCACAAAATAAAAAAAAGTAAGTGGATCTTCGGGGGTTAGTGTTAGGATTTTTTAAGTTTTTTTGGGTGGGTTTTTATTTTCAGGGCAATGCAAAAGAGCTAAATGCCCTTATAAGGGCAATGCCCATACAAATGCCCTTTTCAAGACATTGGGTAGCTTAGGTTTTTGTTAGAGTTAGGTTGTTTTTTTTTGGGGGGGGTTGGTTGGGTGGTGGGTTTTACTGTTGGGGGGTCTTTGTGGTTTTTTTTACAGGTAAAAGAGCTGTTTAACTTAGGGCAATGCCCTACAAAAGGCCCTTTTAAGGGCTATTGGTAGTTTATTGTAGGCTAGGGTTTTCTTTTATTTTGGGTGAGCTTTTTTATTTTTATAGGTCTATTAGATTAGTTGTAATTCTTTTTTATTTTTGATAATTTTGTTTGTTATTTTTTGTAATTTAGTATTTTTTATTTTTGTAATTAGATACTTTGTAATTTTTATAGTAGTGTTAGGATTTTTTAATGTGTAATATAGTTTATATAATTGGTAGTTAGTTTAATTTTAGTTTAATAGTTATATTAGTTTAATTGTTAGTTTAAACTTAGTTTTTTTTTAATTTGACAGGTAAGTTTTAATTTAATTTAAGATAGGGGAATTGTAATTTTAATTAAAATATTGCGATGTGGGGGGCATTCGGTTTAGGGGTTAATAGTTTAATTTAGTATATTTTGTTGTGGGGGGCTTTCGTTTTAGGGATTGATAGGTTTATTATAGTGGCGGCGGAATTAGATGTTAATAACTTTAGTATAGTGGGGGCGATGTGGGCGGACGGCAGATTAGGGGTTAATAATATTTCAATAGTGTTTGCAATGCGGGAGGGCAGTGATTTAGGGTTAATAACTTTAGTATAGTGGTGGCAATGCCGGGGAGCGGCGGAATAGGGGTTAATAAATTTTATTACTGGCAGCGATGTCGGGAGCGGCAGATTAGGGGTTAATAACTTTAATATAGTATTTGCAATGCGGGAGGACCTCGGTTTAGGGGTTAATAGGTAGTTTATGGGTGTTAGTGTACTTTGTGACAGTTTTTTTATGAGTTTTATGTAACAGGTTTGTTGCATAAAACTCATAACTACATCTCTTAGATTGCGGAACGGATCTTTTCGGTATAGGCTGGAACGCAAGGTTTTTAGCCTAACCGCAAAACTCGTAATGGCTGCACAATGGAAATCCCATGAAAAAACGTAATTTTTACGTGTGCGGGACTGACATTGCGTTACAGGCTAAAAGACTTGCGGTACAGCTATACCGACAAGACTTGTAATGGCTGCGGTGCTGTTTTAACGATAAAATTACTATTTTTTTAGCGTTAAAACACGAACGCACAACTTGTAATCTTGGTGATTGTGAATATTTTGTGTGTCGGAAGAGTATGCAGTTGTACACTAATATGTATATATAAAGGTACTTTCAATGAGGCCTATTTACTAAAGGTCTTGCGGACCTGATCCGACAGTGCGGATCAGGTCCGCAAGACCCCGCTGAATGCGAAGAGCAAAACGCTCTCTGTATTCAGCATTGCACCAGCAGCTCACAAGAGCTGCAAATGCAACGCCGCCCCCTGCAGACTCGCAGCCAATCGGCCGCCATCAGGGGGTGTCAATCAACCCGATCGTACTCGATCGGGTTGAATTCCGGCGATTCCTGGCCGCCTGCTCAGAGCAGACAGACAGGGTTATGGAGCAGCGGTCTTTGTGACCGCTGCTTCATATCTGCTGTTTCTGGCGAGTCTGAAGACTCGCCAGAAACACGTGGCCACAAGCTCCTTACGGAGCTTGATAAATGGGCCCCATAGAGTGAGGTGATTAGATATGGTAGAGTACATCATGATATAATGTTCATAGGCTGAATATTTGTTTTCTCTATTTAATATTTTCAGTATCTTAAGGATGGCCAGAGGGTGATTTTTCCTAAAAATTCTCTAGTCCACAATATATCAGGATACTAAAGTAAAAATTATGGAACTTTTTTAAAAATCACCTTAAATTGTGATGAGGATGAAAACCTCAAATATTATTTGCCTGCTCGGGTCATCAGCATCCATGTGTTCCTTTAACACAACATAGTGATGACAGCAAATAGGTTAAATGATTGATTTTGCTCACACAGTTAAAGGGACATAAAACCCCAAAACTGTTTTTCGTGATACAGATAGAGTATACAATTTTAAATAGCTTTCCAATTTTCTTCTATTGTCTAATTTGCTTAGTTCTCTTGGTATCCTTTGTTTAACTGCTTCAATGCGCACAACGAACTATGTTCTTCATTTACATTGCAGCCTACAGACTCATGACAATGCCTTTGTCAAGCAGGGGATTGCTGTTAAAACACTGTTTTCAGCGATCCTCCACACTACAGGCCGGGGATACGTTGGTGGCCTAGTGGGTGTCACCACATGCACACGTCACAAAGGCCAGGAAGCTCTGTGTAGCTGCTGGGTAGCGGGATGGGGGGGGGGAGTTTTTCAAACCCCTCAATCTCCGCTCCCATAGCAGCTACAAACCTCCAAGAACCATTATTTGAAAGAGAATCACCTCTCTTGGAGCATTAGAAGAAAGATGATCTTTTAAAAATAAAGTGAAAACAAAACACACAGGGATTATAGTTCATATGCTCAATGAAAAAATAGTTTAGCGACCCCTAATAAACATTTTTTTTTCTATTAGACAAGTCCTTCTCATAAAAAATATAAGGATTTTGTCTGTATAGTCAGGTGATCACTGTGGTAACAGTGATCACCTTGAAAGAAAAAAAGTGCTTTTATTTCTGTACTGCACAATGAGCCTCTCTAAATCTATATTATAACCCAAAAAAGCCTGTATGGGCTCCTATTTCACACGTGACTACCCTTGGTGACAATTTAGTAAGGGGATCACTGGGCTATTCTCAATATTATTTACTAAAATCTACAGTTTTTGCCGCAGCTATCTCACATGCCATGAATTATAAATGTGAATCTGCTGGGCTTGCTGAAAAAAATATATATATATAATTAGTGTGGGTCACTCACTTACAATAGGGTTTAAATGTAGCTAGCAAAAAAGCTAAAAATTGGCTCAGCACTAGGGTGTTAAAATGTCTTAGTAGCAAAGGGGTTATATATATGTAAAGTTCGTAGCAATAAGCACTCACTGGTCTTAGGATTTCTGTGTCAACCAAAAAACTTTATTCTGTGTGATGTTTCGTGACCAAACACAGTCCCTTCCTCTGATTGTGTTTGGTCCTGAAATGTCATACGGAATAAAGTTTTTTGGTTGACACAGACATCCTAAGACCAGTGAGTGCTTATTTCTTCGAACTTTACATTACTTAGATCACCCTGGCAGTGGGAGTTCATACACAATTTATATTGTGTGTGTGTGTGTGTGTATATATATATATATATATATATATATATATATATATATTAGGGCTGGGCGATATGGGCAAAAAAAAGTGTGATTTTATTAAAAATGACTATAACACCTTCATTTAGCATTAAAAAATGTATTTAACACTACAGAATCTTAATGTACATGTTTATCAATGTCCAATACACTTTTTGAGCATAAAAATACAAAACAAAAAATAGTTAAAATAAAATTTGCTGCCTGTGATGTGATTAAAATAGTAGCCACTAGCCAGTTATTAGGTCTTATGACACACAAGTTCATACAACATTGTCATGTTTTATTGGACAGTCATTCTAACAGTGTGGACAAATTGGTATGATTAACATATGAAGCAGTGTAAGCATGGAGAAACCTTAAAATTGCTGTCTTTACAGCAGTATGACTTGTGAAGTTCTGTATATAAATATAAGTGCAGTAAAGTAAGTACAATGAATACACACACGGCTGCATGTGTTATTCATTTTAGGAGTTACTGTCCAGGTAAACATGAGTGGTGTGGCATTGATAAGGTCAATCCTGACATCCTGCAGCCTGCCATATTACATCACTCACTAGTCACAGCTATTCTGATGTAGTAGATCTACTATATAAAATGCCACTAAGAACACAGTTATATACAGGAGGTTAGTACATAACAAGTGAACTCAACACATACAAACAAAGCAATTTAAATGAAATTAGCTGGCCAGTTCTTACCACATTGCCTATGTTTTCTTGGGCAGTCAGTCTAGCTGTGGTAAGAGTAACATATGAAGAATGTGTGCAGCATGTAGAAAGAAACCTGAAAAGTGCTGACTGAGAACTATCCAGCTCCAGCTGCATGATTTGTGTTTCTAAGTAAAGGTAGTACAATGCAGCACACTGCTGCATGTTTTAGTTATTTAGCTGAGTGACTGTCCATGAAAACATGGGGAATGTGGCATTGACAAGGTCAATCCTGACATCCTGCAGCCTGTCATATTACATTAATTTTTACAGCTATAGCCGTAGTACAGAACACTAAGAAGTAGAACACAAGTTATAGTTAGAGTAACTAGTACAATACATAATACAAACAACTGAACTCAACACACACACAGCTAATTGAAATAAAAATAGCTGGCCAGTTCTTACCACATTGTCCTTTGTTTTCTTGGGCACTGGGCAGTCAGTCAAGCTGTGGTATGAGTAACATATAAAACAGTGTATGTATTGCATGCATGGAGAAACCTGAAAAGTGCTGAGTGTACAGCAGCATGACGTGTGTTCTGTTTCTAAGTACAGTAAAGTTATTACAATGCTTACTGCTGCATGTGTTAGTTATTTAGCTGAGTGACTGTCCACTGTCCAGGAAAACATGGGGGATGTGGCATTGACAAGGGCAATCCATACATCCTGCAGCCTGTCATTACATACATTTTTACAGCTATAGCTGTAGTACAGAACACTTAGAACATTGGTAGTTAGAGTACAACTACAATACATAACACAAACAAGTAAACTCAACACACACAACAGCAAATTGAAATGAAATTAGCTGGACAGTTATTACAACAGCACATTGTCCATTTTTTCTTGGCCAGTCAGTCTAGCTGTGGTATGAGTAACATATGAAGAAGTGTATATGGATGGAGAAACTTGCAAAGTGCATACTGTGCAGCACTGATTCATGTTTCTAATTGCACATTAAAGGTAGTACTTAGTACAACACACACTTCTTCATGTGTTAGTCATTTAGCTGAGTGACTACTATCCAGGAAAACATGAGGGATGTGGCATTAACAAGGTAAATCCTGCAACCTGTTTTTAACATCCATGCATCAACTAATAGCAGCAGCACTGCAGCATAGTACAGTAAGATTATATTATTCAAAATTAAAACAGAGAATACAATACAAAAACATTGGAATTTGGAAGCTGACCTGCCCTGGTTATGCAGTGGCCATCAATACAGCCAGAATACAGTCAGTGCACAAAGTGCATGTGCATTTTCACACAGGAGAGAAATATGAATCACTAAGGCCTAGATTTGGAGTTTGGCGGTAGCCGTGAAAACCAGCTTTAGAGGCTCCTAACGCTGGTTTTAGGCTACCGCCGGTATTTGGAGTCACTCAAAAAAGGGTCTAACGCTCACTTTTCAGCCGCGACTTTTCCATACCGCAGATCCCCTTACGTCATTTGCGTATCCTATCTTTTCAATGGGATCTTTCTAACTCTGGTATTTAGAGTCGTGTCTGAAGTGAGCGTTAGAATTCTAATGACAAAACTCCAGCCGCAGAAAAAAGTCAGGAGTTAAGAGCTTTCTGGGCTAATGCCGGTTCATAAAGCTCTTAACTACTGTGCTCTAAAGTACACTAACACCCATAACCTACCTATGTACCCCTAAACCGAGGTCCCCGCACATCACCGCCACTCGATTACATTTTTTTAACCCCTAATCTGCCGAACGCCACCTACGTTATACTTATGTACCCCTAATCTGCTGCCCCTAACACCGCCGACCCCTGTATTATATTTATTAACCCCTAACCTGCCCCCCACAACGTCGCCGCCAGCTACCTACAATAATTAACCCCTAATCTGCCGACCGCAAAGCGCCGCCACCTACATTATAGCTATGTACCCCTAATCTGCTGCCCCTAACACCGCCGACCCCTATATTATATTTATTAACCCCTAATCTGCCGCCCTCAACGTCGCCTCCACCTGCCTACACTTATTAACCCCTAATCTGCCGACCGGACCGCACCGCTATTATAATAAAGTTATTAACCCCTAATCTGCCTCACTAACCCTATAATAAATAGTATTAACCCCTAATCTGCCCTCCCTAACATCGCCGACACCTAACTTTAAACATTAACCCCTAATCTGCCGACCGGAGCTCACCGCTATTCTAATAAATGCATTAACCCCTAAAGCTAAGTCTAACCCTAACACTAACACCCCCCTAACTTAAATATAATTTAAATCTAACGAAATTAATTAACTCTTATTAAATAAATTATTCCTATTTAAAGCTAAATACTTACCTGTAAAATAAATCCTAATATAGCTACAATATAAATTATAATTATATTATAGCTATTTTAGGATTTATATTTATTTTACAGGTAACTTTGTATTTATTTTAACCAGGTACAATAGCTATTAAATAGTTAAGAACTATTTAATAGCTACCTAGTTAAAATAATTACAAAATT
The DNA here is from genome assembly GCF_027579735.1 of Bombina bombina. NCBI lineage: Eukaryota > Metazoa > Chordata > Amphibia > Anura > Bombinatoridae > Bombina > Bombina bombina. The sequence goes on along the minus strand of NC_069501.1, from coordinate 889,193,272 downwards.
ACCTGTAAAATAAATCCTAACCTAAGTTACAATTAAACCTAACACTACACTATCAATAAATTAAATAAAATACCTACAATTACCTACAATTAAACCTAACACTACACTATCAATAAATTAATTAAATAAAATACCTACAATTACCTACAATTAAACCTAACACTACACTATCAATAAATAAATTAAATACAATTCCTACAAATAACTACAATGAAATAAACTAACTAAAGTACAAAAAATAAAAAAGAACTAAGTTTCAAAAAATAAAAAAATATTTACAAACATAAGAAAAATATTACAACAATTTTAAACTAATTACACCTACTCTAAGCCCCCTAATAAAATAACAAAGACCCCCAAAATAAAAAATGCCCTACCCTATTCTAAATTACTAAAGTTCAAAGCTCTTTTACCTTACCAGCCCTGAACAGGGCCCTTTGCGGGGCATGCCCCAAGAAGTTCAGCTCTTTTGCCTGTAAAAAAAAACATACAATACCCCCCCCCCAACATTACAACCCACCACCCACATACCCCTAATCTAACTCAAACCCCCCTTAAATAAACCTAACACTAAGCCCCTGAAGATCTTCCTACCTTATCTTCACCATACCAGGTTCACCGATCGATCCAGAAGAGCTCCTCCGATGTCCTGATCCAAGCCCAAGCGGGGGGCTGAAGAGGTCCATGATCCGGCTGAAGTCATCATCCAAGTGGGAGCTGAAGAGGTCCATGATCCGACTGAAGTCTTCATCCAAGCAGGAGCTGAAGAGGTCCATGATCCGGATGAAGTCTTCTATCAACGGCATCTTCAATCTTCTTTCTTCGGGAGCCATCATCTTCCATCCGACGCGGAACATCCTCTTCTCCCGACGCCTACTAGCCGAATGACGGTTTCTTTAAATGACGTAATCCAAGATGGCGTCCATTGAATTCCGATTGGCTGATAGGATTCTATCAGCAAATCGGAATTAAGGTAGGAATATTCTGATTGGCTGATGGAATCAGCCAATCAGAATCAAGTTCAATCCGATTGGCTGATCCGATCAGCCAATCAGATTGAGCTCGCATTCTATTGGCTGATCGGAACAGCCAATAGAATGCGAGCTCAATCTGATTGGCTGATTGAATCAGCCAATAGGATTGAACTTGATTCTGATTGGCTGATTCCATCAGCCAATCAGAATATTCCTACCTTAATTCCGATTTGCTGATAGAATCCTATCAGCCAATCGGAATTCAATGGACGCCATCTTGGATGACGTCATTTAAAGGAACCGTCATTTGGCTAGTAGGTGTCGGGAGAAGAGGATGTTCCGCGTCGGATGGAAGATGATGGCTCCCGAAGAAAGAAGATTGAAGATGCCGTTGATAGAAGACTTAATCCGGATCATGGACCTCTTCAGCTCCCGCTTGGATGAAGACTTCAGCCGGATCATGGACCTCTTCAGCCCCCCGCTTGGGCTTGGATCAGGACATCGGAGGAGCTCTTCTGGATCGATCGGTGAACCTGGTATGGTGAAGATAAGGTAGGAAGATCTTCAGGGGCTTAGTGTTAGGTTTATTTAAGGGTGGTTTGGGGTAAATTAGGGGTATGTGGGTGGTGGGTTGTAATGTTGGGGGGGGTATTGTATGTTTTTTTTTACAGGCAAAAGAGCTGAACTTCTTGGGGCATGCCCCGCAAAGGGCCCTGTTCAGGGCTGGTAAGGTAAAAGAGCTTTGAACTTTAGTAATTTAGAATAGGGTAGGGCATTTTTTTTATTTTGGGGGGCTTTGTTATTTTATTAGGGGGCTTAGAGTAGGTGTAATTAGTTTAAAATTGTTGCAATATTTTTCTTTTGTTTGTAAATATTTTTTTATTTTTTGTAACTTAGTTCTTTTTTATTTTTTGTACTTTAGTTAGTTTATTTAATTGTAGTTATTTGTAGGAATTGTATTTAATTTATTTATTGATAGTGTAGTGTTAGGCATAATTGTAACTTAGGTTAGGATTTATTTTACAGGTAATTTTGTAATTATTTTAACTATTTTAGCTATTAAATAGTTCTTAACTATTTAATAGCTATTGTACCTGGTTAAAATAAATACAAAGTTACCTGTAAAATAAATATTAATCCTAAAATAGCTATAATATAATTATAATTTATATTGTAGCTATATATATTCAAAGGTGGATACAGCGCCTATATGTCCAATATACTGATGTGGTATGTGGGGAATAAAGGATGGGAAAAAGCAAATAAGAACATAGAAAATAAAAGAAAAAATAAAAGAAAAATATATATATATATTAAAATAAAATAACAATAAAAGGTCCAGCTAAAAATAGCATATAAAATATATAAACTCTGAAACGATGTTCATATGAGTCCTAGAAGTAATATAAATCGTAGTGAATCTCCAGATGTAGTGGTTGTATAGATATAGTTGGTATATAATACCCTTACCAGATATTACCTCAATCGAATGAGGTAAGTATGCCGCACTGGGGGTATATATAGATGATTGGGTTTCCTCCTTGTATCCTGCTTGTGGTGTTCGTTGACCTCTTGGAGTATGCAGGGATATGCCTCTGATGATGAATAGATCCCTTATACTTCCTATGGATTCGTGGTTGGCCTCTTGGAGTGCTCTTTCTGCTCTGGTATTAACTTTCCTATTGGGCTGCCTCTTCCGACCATTGTGAATAGATCCTAAAGTCTTCCACGCATCTATTTCTCTATCTCTGGCAGCCAACGAATTAATGGACTTAATATATTATGTACAGAAAATCTTTCAGATCTGGGGAACCGAGAGAGTTAAGCCTACTGTTAGTGCGGCCTAGGTTCTGGCAAAAAGAGGATCGGGTTAGCGCACTCTCCAGAGCGCGTTAAGAAAGTTAATACCAGAGCAGAAAGAGCACTCCAAGAGGCCAACCACGAATCCATAGGAAGTATAAGGGATCTATTCATCATCAGAGGCATATCCCTGCATACTCCAAGAGGTCAACGAACACCACAAGCAGGATACAAGGAGGAAACCCAATCATCTATATATACCCCCAGTGCGGCATACTTACCTCATTCGATTGAGGTAATATCTGGTAAGGGTATTATATACCAACTATATCTATACAACCACTACATCTGGAGATTCACTACGATTTATATTACTTCTAGGACTCATATGAACATCGTTTCAGAGTTTATATATTTTATATGCTATTTTTAGCTGGACCTTTTATTGTTATTTTATTTTAATATATATATATATTTTTCTTTTATTTTTTCTTTTATTTTCTATGTTCTTATTTGCTTTTTCCCATCCTTTATTCCCCACATACCACATCAGTATATTGGACATATAGGCGCTGTATCCACCTTTGAATATATATTCTCTTTTACTGTCTAGGGCTTCACAACCCTCCCAGTATATGTCCTATACAGCTGCCACTATTTCCTATACACCTTCTGACCAGCGCCCACAACAGAGTATCACTTGTGTCAACTCAGTACACTGAGGAGACACATTTTACTTATTTCTACATATATTGTAGCTATATTAGGATTTATTTTACAGGTAAGTATTTAGCTTTAAATAGGAATAATTTATTTAATAAGAGTTAATTAATTTCGTTAGATTAAAATTATATTTAATTTAGGGGGGTGTTAGTGTTAGGGTTAGACTTAGCTTTAGGGGTTAATACATTTATTAGAATAGCGGTGAGCTCCAGTCGGCAGATTAAGGGTTAATAATTGAAGTTAGGTGTCGGCGATGTTAGGGAGGGCAGATTAGGGGTTAATACTATTTATTATAGGGTTAGTGAGGCGGATTAGGGGTTAATAACTTTATAATAATAGCGGTGCGGTCCGCTCGGCAGATTAGGGGTTAATAAGTGTAGGCAGGTGGAGGCGACGTTGTGGGGGGCAGATTAGGGGTTAATAAATATAATATAGGGGTCGGCGGTGTTAGGGGCAGCAGATTAGGGGTACATAGGGGTAATGTAAGTAGCGGCGGTTTACGGAGCGGCAGATTAGGGGTTAAAAATAATATACAGGGGTCAGCGATAGCGGGGGCGGCAGAATAGGGGTTAATAAGTGTAAGGTTAGGGGTGTTTAGACTCGGGGTACATGTTAGAGTGTAAGGTGCAGACGTAGGAAGTGTTTCCCCATAGGAAACAATGGGGCTGCGTTAGGAGCTGAACGCGGCTTTTTTGCAGGTGTTAGGTTTTTTTCAGCTCAAACAGCCCCATTGTTTCCTATGGGGGAATTGTGCACGAGCACGTTTTTGAGGCTGGCCGCGTCCGTAAGCAACTCTGGTATTGAGAGTTGCAGTGGCTCTACGCTCCTTTTTTGGAGCCTAACGCAGCCATTCTGTGGACTCTCAATACCAGAGTTATTTTAAAGGTGCGGCCAGAAAAAAGCCAGCGTTAGATACGCGGGTCCTTACCAACAAAACTCTAAATCTAGCCGTAAGTATTTGAGCTGACAACATCATAATGTTTTTTTTGTCATAGTGAGTGACACATTAAGTACAACTATAACATAGAGCTTGTAAAAGCATAGCCCATGAAGGAATTCTAATGATTTTTTGTAATTTGTAATAGTAAATAACTTAGTAATATGTAATAACAAGAGAATAACATAAATAAAATAGATTAAATATATATATATATATATATATATATATATATATATATATATAACATTTAAAATTTGCATGGTTTTTAGACTTTAGATAGGTTAGGTTGTTTTTGGATACAAAAACCAACATCTGACTAGGACAATACAGCTACAGTAGTACTGTAGTACCATTTTTTATTTCAAGCATTACTAGTGTTTTTAGTGGGTTAGTGGCTTCAAGCATGAACGTTGACAGGTCACCACATTTCCTCCTGTGCTAAAAGCCCTCTCTGATGGTGAACTAGTTGCAGGAACACAAAGATATTTTTGTGCAAGCTTGCTCAATTTTGGAAAGTTAATCTGATATAGTTTCCACCATTGCAGAGGATTTTTCTCACTATCAAATTGAGGGAGAAAACAGGTAGCTGTTCAGCTCTGATGCTATGGCTTCTTCAAATTGCAGAGATGACGCAGCGGACTCAGTCTTGAAAAGATTTCCTAAAGACTTTCTTGATTTCTTTGCGGGAGGAGGACCATCTGCTGCAGTTGCTGGCACTGTTTCTTCTTCTACATCTATAACTTTGTATGGGGGACTGCTGAATGCTTGACTTGGATTCTGCAAAACTTGCTGCTCAGACACAATGGCCATATCAGACATCACCCTGGCCTTGATGCTTGTAATTTTATCTGTATTTATGTAGGTTGTCTTGAATCATGGATCAAGGAATGATGCCATATCTAGCAGATCTTGAGTATCTTCATCTTCATAGTTTCTATTCATATATTCAAGAATTTTGGATGTCAGTGTCTTGGTAAGGTCAGAATCATCTGCCTCCAGAGCCAGTATCTTTGTATTTAATAGATGCAGAACTGGTTTAACATATGATACACTGACTTGCCCAAGTGCCTTACTCACAGATTCTAGAACATCAGTGTCCTGCCATTGTGGAACCAGATGTCTGTTTTTTTTGTCTGCAGAGAGAACCTGAGTCAATGCTCTCTGTTGCTCTAAAACTCTCTCTATCATCTTTTGCCTTGAGCTCCACCTTGTTGGGCACTCTGTTATAAGTGAATGCTTTGGCAGTTGAAGTTCTTCCTGGGCTTGAGTTAATGTCACCTTCTTTTTCCAGCTGTGTGAGAAATAGCAAACAATTTTCTTGCATAAGCCTGTGGATCTAGAAATGTGAGGCTCATCTTTCACTGCATTTTCAATTGCAAGATGCAACCTGTGCCCAAAACACTGTAGTCTTGTCCATTTATTCAGAGCAACAGCCTTGACGATGTTTGTGCCATTGTCTGTGGTGATTGATACTTGTTGATCCTCACAGAGTCCCCATGAGGCCAAAGCTTCTCTCCAACCTTGTGCTACATTCTCTCCAGTGTGGTCAGAAGGAAAGTATGATGTTTGCAATCATACGGCTAGATTAAGAGATTTGCGTTATGAGTGAAAAAGCCTCATAACGTTGCATTTTTCACTACCGCTGCTATTATGAGTCTTGTCAGAATAGGTGTACCACACACTTTTTTGGCCGTGCCCGTAACGCAACATAAAATAGACTAAAACTAAAATGGCATTTTAGTCAAAAGATTATGACTAAAACTTAATCAAAATGAAATTTTAGTCAAAAGACTATGACTAAAACTAAATCAAAATGGCATTTTAGTCAAAAGACAATGACTAAAACTAAATTAAAATGGCATTTTAGTCAAAAGACTATGGCATCTACTTATCAAAGCGTCAACTTTTTTGCATTCTGCGGCACCAATACGCTCACCTAACATCGCTGCCGCGGACCTGAATACGCTCTCCAAAGTTACCAAAAAAGCTGTCAAAAAGCTGAGCACCAAGTACGGTGCGATGAGCAGCGGACTGTTGTTAACAGTCATCGATCTCGCTGCTATTCTGCTTTTTTACAGCTTTCTTGGTACCCTGTCACTAAACGCCCACACTATACTATACTGTTTTACCCCCTAAACCGCCGCTCATGGACCCCGCCGCAACTAAAGTTTTTAACTCCTAAACCGCCGATCCCGGACCCCGCCAGAATTATTAACCCCTTATCTGCCCCCCTACACCGCAGCCACCTACCTACATTTATTGACCCCTAATCTGCCGCCCCAACGTCGCCGTCACTATATTAAATTTATTAACCCCTAAACCTAAGTCTAACCCTAACACCCCCTAACTTAAATATAATTTAAATAAATCGAAATAAATATTCCTATCATTAATTAAATTATTCCTATTTAAAACTAAATACTTACCTATAAATAAGCCCTAAGCTAGCTACAATATAACCAATAGTTACATTGTAGCTAGCTTAGGGTTTATTTTTATTTTACAGGCAAGTTTTTATTTATTTTAACTAGGTACAATAGTTATTAAATAGTTATTAACTATTTAAAAACTTCCTAGTTAAAATAAAGACAAATATACCTGTAAAATAAAAACTAACCGAAGTTCAAATTACACCTAACACAAAAATAAGTACAAAAAAAACAAAAACTAAATTACAGAAAATAAAATAATTACAAGATTTTTAAACTAAATACACCTAATCTAATCCCCCTAACAAAATAAAAAAGCCCCCCCAAAATGAAAAAGCCCTACCCTACCCAAAATTACAAATAGCCCTTAAAAGAGCCTTTTTGCGGGGCATTGCCCCAAAGTAATCAGCTCTTTTACCTGTAAAATAAAAATTACAACCCCCCCAACATTAAAACCCACCACCCACACAACCAACCATACTCTAAAACCCACCCAATCCCCCCTTAAAAAGCCTAACACTAACCCCTTGAAGATCACCCTACCTTCAGAAGTCTTCACCCAACCGGGCCAAAGTCATCCACGAAGCCAGCAGAAGTGGTCCTCCAGACGGGCAGAAGTGATCCTCCAGACGGGCAGAAGTCTTCATCCAGGCGGCATCTTCTATCTTCCTCCATCCGGCGCGGATCGGCTCTATCTTCAAGAAATCTGACGTGGAGCATCCTCTTCAACGTCTTCTTGATGAATGAATGTTCCTTTAAATGACGTCATCCAAGATGGCGTCCCTTGAATTCCGATTGGCTGATCAGCCAATTGGAATTAAGGTAGGAAAAATCCTATTGGCTGATGCAATCAGCCAATAGGATTGAGTTTGCATTCTATTGGCTGTTCCAACCAGCCAATAGAATGTGAGCTCAATCCTATTGGCTGATTGGATCAGCCAATAGGATTGAACTTCATTTAAAGGAACATTCATTCATCAAGAAGACGTCGAAAGAAGAGGATGCTCCGCGTTGGATGTCTTGAAGATGGAGCCGCTCCGCGCCGGATGGATGAAGATAGAAGATGCCGCCTGGATGAAGACTTCTTCTCGTCTGGAGGATCATTTCTGTCCGTCTGGAGGACCACTTCTGCCGGCTTCGTGGAGGACTTCGGCCCGGTTGGGTGAAGACTTCTCAAGGTAGGGTGATCTTCAAGGGGTTAGTCTTAGGTTTTTTTAAGGGGGGATTGGGTGGGTTTTAGAGTAGGGTTGGTTGTGTGGGTGGTGCTTTCAGACTCCCATTGATTCCTATGGCATCCGCCGTCTCCAGGGCGGCGGATTGTAAACCAGGTATGCTGGGCCGGAATTGTGCCGAGCGTATCTGGTAGTTATTTGATAACTTCCAAAAGTAGTCAGATTGTGCCAATCTTGCGTTTGGAACATCTGTAGTGACGTAAGCATCGATCTGTGTCGGACTGAGACCGGCGGATCGTATGTTACGTCACCAAATTCTACTTTTGCTGGTTTGTAGGGTTTGATAACTAAGGCGAATCAGGCTCGCCACAAATACTCTGCGGAATTCGAGCGTATTTGCGGTTGACGGCTTGATAAATACATGACTATGTCTAAAACTAAATCAAAATGGCATTTTAGTCAAAAGACTGACTAAAACTAAATCAAAATGGCATTTTAGTCAAAAGACTATGACTAAAACTAAATCAAAATGGCATTTTAGTCAAAAGACTATGACTGAATCTAAATCAAAATTTGCTGACAAAAACATTTTATGCAAGGTGTTATAATCAATCCATATCTAATGACTGCTCTTTTGTAAAATTTACGAAATTTAATTTGATAAAATTTAAGATAAAGACATTTAATAAGTTGCACTTCTGTTTGTTAATGAAACTTGGTTTTATTTAATTTGAAGTTTAATAAAGATGTTATATATCACAACGGCTAAATCTGTGTCTGTATTGCATGTTTAAACCTTAATACCATAAATAATAACAGGTGTTATGTTTACTCCTGGAGTATATAATGAGTTTGCAAATTATAGAAAAATGCTTAAATAATGCATTACACTTTAACTAAACCCCTTAGATTTTTGTTGACTAAAATCTACTGGGGATTTAGTCGACTAAAATCTGCTGGAGATTAAGTCGGCTAAAACTAGACTAAAACTAAAACAATTCAGATGACTAAAATACGACTAAAACTAAGATGGCATTTTAGTCAAAAGACTAAAATTAAGACTAAATCGAAACTTGCCGTCGAAATTAACACTGAACGTAACTACCGCACCTTTCAAAAAGTCCTTTTTCAATGGGACTTCCATAACGCCGGTATTAGATGTTTTGCCTGAAGTGAGCGGTACAGCCTATACTGACAAGATTTGTACCGCCATCTAAATTCAGTAGTTATGGGTTTTACGTTACAAAGCTGTAGCATAAAACTCATAAATAAAGTGTTACAAAGTACACTAACGCCCATAAACTACCTATTAACCCCTAAACCGAGGCCCTCCCGCATCGCAAACACTATAATAAAAATATTAACCCCTAATCTGCTGCTCTGGACATCACCGCCACTATAATAAACATATTAACTCCTAAACCGCCGCACTCCCGCATCGCAAACACTATTTAAATATTATTAACCCCTAATCTGCCACCCCCAACGTGACCGCCACCACTGTACTAAAGTTATTAACCCCTAAACCTAACCCTAAGTCTAACCCTAATTAAAATAAATCTAAATAAAAATTACTATCATTAACTAAATAATTCCTATTTAAAACTAAATACCTATAAAATAAACCCTAAGTCAGCTACAATATAACTAATAGTTACAGCTATCTTAGGTTTTATTTTTATTTCACAGCTGTTTGTATTTATTTTAACTAGGTAGACTAGTTAGTAGATCTTTGCCCAAACCCCTAGGCTAAAAATAAAACCCACCCAATAAATCCTTAAAAAAACCTAACACTAACCCCCGAAGATCCACTTACAGTTTTTGAGGACATTCATCCTCATCAAGCCGGGAGAAGTCTTCATCCAAGCAGGCAGAAGTCCTCAACGAAGCCGGGAGAAGTCTTCATCCAAGCGGGCAGAAGTTCTCAACAAAGCCGGGAGAAGTCTTCATCCTAGCGGCAAGAAGTCGTCCTCCAGGCGGGCAGAAGTCTTCATACAGATGGCATCTTCTATCTTCATCCTTCCGACGCGGAGCGGCTACATCTTCAAGACATCCAGCGAGGAACATCTTCTTCATACGGTCCCAGCCGTACACTGAAGGTTCCTTTAAATGACATCATTCAAGATGGCATCCCTTGAATTCCGATTGGCTGAATTCTATCAGCTAATCGGAATTAAAGGTGAAAAAATAATATTGGCTGATGCAATCAGCCAATAGGATTGAGCTTGAATCCTATTGGCTGATCCCATCAGCCAATAGGATTGAGTTCACATTCTATTAGCTGTTCCAATCAATTGCCGCTTGGATGAAGACTTCTCCCAGCTTCGTTAAGGATTTCTGCCCGCTTGGATGAAGACTTCTCCCGGCTTGATGAGGACGGATGTCCGGTCTTCAAAAACTGTAAGTGGATCTTTGGGGGTTAGTGACAGGTTTTTTTAAGGGTTTATTGAGTGGGTTTTATTTTTAGAATAGGGGTTTGGGCAAAGAAAAAGAGCTAAATGCCCTTTTAAGGGCAAAGCACATCCAAATGTCCTTTTCAGGGCAATGGGGAGCTTAGGTTTTTTAGATAGGATTTTATTTGGGGGGTTTGGTTGTGTGGGTGATGGGTTTTACTGTTGGAGTGGTTGTTTGTATTTTTTTTTTTTTACAGGTTAAAGTGCTGATTTCTTTGGGGCAATGCCCTGCAAAAGGCCCTTTTAAGGGCTGTTGACAGTTTAGTTTAGGCTAGGATTTTTTTTTATTGGGGGGGGGCTTTTTATTTTGATAGGGCTATTAGATTAGGCATAATTAGTTTAAATATTTGTTCATTTCTTTTTTATTTTGTGTAATTTAGTGTTTATTTTTTACTGTAATTTAGTTAATTGTATTTAATTAATGTAATTTATTTAATTGTAGTGTAATGTTAGGTGTTAGTGTAAAACAGGTTAGGTTTTATTTTACAGGTACATTTGTATTTATTTTAACTAGGTAGTTAGTAAATAGTTAATAACTATCTACTAACTAGTCTACCTAGTTAAAATAAATACAAACTTAGCTGTGAAATAAAAATAAAACCTAAGATAGCTACAATGTAACTATATTGTAGCTAGCTTAGGGTTTATTTTACAGGTAAGTATTTAGTTTTAAATAGGAATTAGATAGGTATTGATAGTAAGTTTTATTTAGATTTATTTTAATTATATTAAGGTTAGGGTTAGGTTTAGGGGTTAATATATTTATTTAGTGTTAGTGATGTGGGAAGCCAGAGGTTTAGGGGTTAATAACTTTAGCATAGTGGAAGCGGTGATGTTGGGGCCGGCAGATTAGGGGTTAATAAATGTATGTAGGTTGCGGTGACATTGGGGGCAGCAGATTAGGGGTTAATAAGTGTAGGTAGGTAGCTGCGACATTGGAGTGGAAGATTAGGGGTTAATAAGTGTAGGTAAGTCGCGGCGATGTCGGGAGCGGCAGATTAGGGGGTAATAAGTGTAATGTAGGTGGCAGCGATGTCGGGGGCGGCAGATTAGGGGTGTTTAGACTCTGGGTTTATGTTAGGGTGTTAGGTGTAAACATAACTTTTCTTTCCCCATAGGAATCAATGGAGCTGCGTTTACGGAGCTTTACGCTCCATTATTGCAGGTGTTAGGCTTTTTTTAGCTGGCTCTTCCCATTGATGTTTATGAAGAAATCGTCCACGAGCACGTAAAACCAGCTCAAAGCAGCGCTGGTATTTGTATGCGGTATGGAGCTCAACGCTGCCATATTGCCCACGGCTGCACCCTGGTCCGCCTCTCATCCTCCCTCTCCGCCTCTGTTTTCATGAAGAAAAAAGGATGTTTTTTACTGTACTGTATATATATATATTAGATAAAAAACTTGCACTCACTGGTCTTTTCAAATTTCTTTTACTGTGAATAAAAACTGCTGCTATAAAAAAGATACTTGGCTCCAACAGGGAAGAAGCACGGTTCATTCAGGTGCACAGGATGCACGACATGCAGTGCAATAATTCCAGGGTCAACCTTTGGGCACCCACACAAACAGGAAGAGATACAACATCAGGCATTTCATGACCTGTACTACCACCCACGTAGTTTATAGGTTGAACTGCAGCTGTGGCAGATTTTATGTGGGAAAGTCCACAGATGATGCTAGGACGCGCTTTGCTAATCACAGGTCCACTATTAGAAGTGCCATTAAGAAAGGAACAAGTGACCAGCCAGTGGTGAGACTCTTTTTTGAGTCCGACCATGGGATCAACTATCTTTGTTTTGACTTGATTGACCATGCCCACCCCCCCAAACATGGTGGAGATGGATCCACCGCTCTACAACCAAATGGTTTAAACACCATGTTTGATTGGCATTGCTTCCTGTGAACTATTATTGACTGATGCTAACCTACTTTGGAGTACAACTGTCCTGTATTGAGAGTCTACGATAATGACCATTCTGATAGTCTTCTATATTCTCTAGAGAATTTTCTTAAATACCCTGTATATGTGTAATGCTGATTGTAGATATTGGCTCTGAGCTACTGGGCCTTAGTGAGGCTGCTTTAATTTATATATATTCTGTATGTAGTATATATTTTGTATTTTGCATGTATGCTGGGCTCCGCTTTGTCCCTATATAGGTGCTATATGCACAGTGTATAGTGGACATTGTTTATGGATGTGCTATTGTCTTTGGTAATCTGCCGATTATTTCTCAGGCATATATAGTGCTACATTATTTCATAGTGTCCTGTATGATCCCCTATATACAAGTGCAACCTTACAAGTTAATGCACATAACACCGCTAGCAAGCGTTGTGATGTAACTTATCCGCTATATTGTGCCTGAGAAGGCATACTGTGACAAGCTTTCCTGTCATTGCGTTGGTTGTTTACTCTTCTCCATGGCAACCATGAGGCCAATAACAGATTGGCTCCAGAGAAGCACGTGACTATGACGTGCACCGGAGTGTAGGATGCTGTTACTTCCAGGTACACGCCGCGGCCAATCTGCAAGGATTGTTTGCGGTCCCGGTGATCGGATCATGGCATTGCCATGGGGGTGAGTTTATGAACACCAACGCATGGGAGATGTGATTATTATGCGAGTACCTAGAATCAATACTGATGCTGCATTCAGTCTGTATATTTTCATTATATGTAGGAAGGTTGTGCCTGTATATACTTCCCATTTTTGTAATTCATGTTATGCTTTTCCCCTTTTTTTAAAATATAAGTCACTGTTCACCCATATTGTTTGATATAAGGCTTAGACAGCCACTTGTATATACCACATAAAGGTGTTTTGTTGAATCTGTGACATAGTGGTCACCATGGCAACCATTTGGTGGTCTTTTTGTCCTAATTGGGGGGTGAGGCTATATTTTCAATTTTTATACGTTTGTATCACTCTGTATATTTTGTGTCTGAGGAAGGGGATACTCTGTCCCCGAAACATTAAAAAATACACTTTTTCAAAGTAAAAGTTTTTTGAAAAGACCAGTGAGTGCAAGTTTTTTTATCTACTATTATCAATTCCACTAGCACCCTGGCAGATATATATATATATATGTGTGTGTGTGTGTGTGTATATGTATATATATATATATATATATATATATATATATATATATATATATATATATATATATATATATATATATATATATATAATTATATATATAGGTATAGATATATATACAGATAAATATAGGAATATCTATTTAAAAAATACATAGAACATATTCCTCTATGGGAAGAACATTGGAGGTGAAATATTTACTGTAAATACTGTAAATGTTTTGTATTCATTTTTTGCTTCACGTAACAGTAAACCAATGCTTCCTAGGTCGCGGTAATTATTCTAGCATAAATTGCGATTGCGCTCATGCTTTCGCATTTACTTTCAACTTGTATTACGAGCGCTTCTTCCCATGCAAGCAACCAGCCACGATAAACCCGATATCGCTCAGGCAAAACAGTGTGCCACTCGTAATCTGATCCTTTATAAGTTACACGTGTTTAGCACACCTCAGATCATGAGCTTGGGTGGAGACCCCATGTCAGCCATATACCAGTATTAGACCTCAAATTAGATCCAATGGTCCTACTCCTATGTCAGCTTCTTGTCCACATCAAATTTTATTTCAGACACAAAGACCCGACTTATGCAACATTGTCTGTCTGGTTAAACTAAGGGAAATAAAACTACTTATCAGTCTGCATAAATCAGTGGTTCCTGTAAAATATTTTAATTAACATCTGCAACTACTAACATTACTAAAATATTTTAATTAACATCTGCAACTACTAACATTTAGAAAGTTACCTACTTCTTCCTTTCTTATGTAACTACAATTCGATTTTATTTAGTGTCTACTTGCATTAAGAGGCGGGAGATAAGAATAATTCTCAGCTAGACAGGCTTTATTGATTGAGTAAGAACAGTTGGTAGTGCTGATAAAAGCTTTTTCTATATATACATAGCAGGGAATAATAGACAGACAGAAAGATTGTCTCTATAATATAACCTGCATGTTGTAAACAGGGCAGGTAATAGTGACTATGGAAAGAGTAACTGATTAAGCAATTTAGACTATTTAGAAATTAGACTCAAATTAACCTTTTATTAAATTATATTCATAACTAATTATATATATAAGATATGTATAGTATAGGGTCACAAGATCCTATAAAATAACAGGTGGCAGGTGCCATTCTACAGCTGCATGTTATATCTTTGTATACACTCTTAAAGCTACAATGCTACAAATCTAGTGTCATCACATCTAAGATTATAACTGGTTTTATTTTTAGTCCTATAAACTGTATTTTGTGGATTTTACCTCTATCTAAATAATCCCTCATATATAGGTTTGTTTTTGTTTTCGGGTTGCCTGGTTACTCCTTGCATCATTTGTTTGTGCCGTCCATAGTTGCATCTTTTTAATACCGCACATTGTTTTGTTTTTGTTTTCAGGTTGCCTGGTTACACATTGCATCATCCTTTGGCACTGTCCATGGTCACGTCTATTTTGGTGTCATTGTTTCCACATGGGTCGCATCTCTGACACGGTTCTTCCAGCCATTGGCGTCATTTGATGACATGGTTTGTGACCATCTTTGCACATTTCTCAGACTCTACTGCCTGGGTGTGCTATGCGTTGTCTTAAGTTTTGTTTGCTTGTCTTGGACCATTCTTCTGCCTGCTGCTTTTGTCTTGTTGATGCCTAGAACTTGGCCTTATTATCAACCTCTCTTCTGTCTGCTTATTCCAGTATTGTATTTGCCCGATTGTTGCTGTTTTTGGTCTGTCTACTGATAATTCTGTTTCATAGTGATGGTAATGCTATCACCACTGTGCCAAATACTTGCCCAACTGTCATTTATTTTGGTTATAAGTTCCCTTTTTTTATATTTCTCCATGTCCTTATATATTTAAAAATTGATTCTGTCTTTTTATTTACTGTGTCATTTGACTTCTGCTTCCTATATTTTCACATTCTCCTATTATCCATTTTCCACTTTAGAATAGCACTGTATTGAATGACATGCCTACCCAATTAGCCCATAATACAGGAAAGAAATGTATAGAAAGAAAAA
Organism: Bombina bombina; assembly: GCF_027579735.1. Classification (NCBI taxonomy): domain Eukaryota; kingdom Metazoa; phylum Chordata; class Amphibia; order Anura; family Bombinatoridae; genus Bombina; species Bombina bombina. The sequence goes on along the minus strand of NC_069501.1, from coordinate 889,177,658 downwards.
AGATCGGTACAGCAAGGCTGTTAAAAAAATTAGAAGCACAAATTTTATTTTGAGAAAAATTTATGTTGTTATGTAGTGTTCTTTTTTGTGAAACAGAGGCTCCTACATTACAATACAAGGTCTAAAAAAAAAAAAAAGACTGCGTGATTTCTCTCCATGCTGGGCAGTTTTGAATATCACTTTCTTAGAGCCCCCCTTTCAAAAAGTGTTATGTGAAACGCACGTAAGGGGTGTTTTTAGTGGAATTATATTTCCTATTTTAAATATTTTGTCTGGCGATTAATGAAAAACAATATTTGAATAGCATTTATCCTTATGCAGCATGATAATCTTATTACATTATCGAGTCTATCTGATTCCATTATTTTAGGAGCCTTAGCCTCCTTTTGAGTTAATTGTTAGCAGTGTGGAATCAGTGTTATTCCCACTATTAGTACAAAATATACTCAAATATTTCACGCATCATTCCTAACTAGAATATTTTGTCCTAAAGCCCTACTCAATGTGAGTATAGATAAATATTTATTCACCTGCTATGATAGCAGATCATGGGGGAATGCGATTTTAGGTTCACAAGTTCTCAAAGTCTATTTATTACTGCAACACTGCCAAAGTGAGAGGGCAAACTTTCTACTTTCAACACATAATACGAGCATGAATCTCCGAGTGCAAAAAAAGACTTCTAGCTGTTTTAGCATGAGCACAAACTATCGCTCCACTTGTAATCTATCCCTTAATGTGTTTTCAAGAGGTTGAGGTTTTTGAAAAAGAAACAGCTTCTGTAGGGGTAGCTGTGATTTATAGAGATAAACTGCAGCCTAAATAAATAGGAAGAATTCTCATTGTATTGTTCTGTTTTTTTTCTTTGCTCGGTTAAACATTTTAAGGGAAATTTAAATTTTAGTTTAATTTCCCCTGTAAATAATAAATGTTGCAAGGAGTACTTATTGCTAAACATTTCCGCCACATCGTTCTTTCTTTTTTAGAGTTTGTATTTGTAAAAAAAAGATAAATATTATAATGTGTAATTTGCTGCAAAGTATGTAAAATATTTAAGTGGCACTGTTTACCTTTTAAACATCTCAGTAATAACAGTGCATGTATAGAGAGTATGCTTATTGATATTTATAAGAGTTCATTAAACCAGAATGTCCAGAAAAATACTAAACATGTTTGCACATTTTTATAATCTGAAGAACTATGAAAAGAAATGCTAAATAGCAAATGATAGAATAATGTGTATGTAATATGCGGTCATTTGACTTTATTTGACTTTTTACCTTCAGTATTTCTCTAAGTAAAAATCATTGACACTAAACTATCCATTAATGGCAATAATCATTAATATAGTCTACTTGTCTCTTTAGTGCTGAAATCCTTAATAGGCAAATATTTGAAAAAGAAGGGTAATAAAACATTAAGGATGAGTTAATTTTCTTGCAGTGGAAGGGCCAGGAACACTATCCCTCTTTTATTAGCAGCTGTTACTTACTGAGAAATTGGATTCTTTGTAGGCTATGATAACTTTTATTGGTACAGCATTAAAATTACACAGAGATACAGCGGTACATGAATTTCTCAGATCCCATGGAGTTACTGAAATGTAAATAGACTGATGTTACTAATGCTTTTCTCACACATGTAAAGCATCTTGAAAGCTTTTCGTGGAGAAACTATTTAAAGAGCACCATTTGTATAAAGTGAATTTCCTGCCTCAAATAATACATATGAATGTATGATTATAACACATTCAGACGCACTTATTTTGAAGTATTTGTTTGCTAATATTATGTATCCATGTTGATGAAATAAATAAATATAATTTCCAAGCCATGGTAGCAGAAAAAAATACAGATTTTTTTTTTTGTCTTAGACAACTCTTTTTTCTTTACCATTGAGGATCCTATATAAAATGCAGAAATTCTTTAATCTTGAATTTATTAATACCATATATGACTGTCACAAAATATTTGATTTATCTACTATTTTATGTTTTTGTTTTGATTATTTTGAAGTGTACATTTGTTTTATGTTGCAATTTTATTGTAATAATGGTTACTGATTTAAGTAGCCTACTTATTAATGTAATAAAAACAAACATTCATATTAAAATCTGAAAACTGACTAAAAATAGGTTTCTTTCCTAAGATATAGAGAGTCCACAACGCCATTCAATTACTAGTGGGAATATCACTTGTGGCCAGCAGGAGGAGGCAAAGAGCACCACAGCAAAGCTGTTAAAAGTCACTCCTCTACCAATATTCCCCAGTCATTCTCTTTTCCTCTGTCAATGGAGAAGGTGCAGTTTGGTGTCTGAATAAATGTTTCCTTCTTGGGGGTTTTATCCCTGCAAGCAAGGATTTGGGTTTAGATTTAGTCCATGTCAATCTCTGGAGCAGAGTAGTGGTGGCTTTTAAGCAGTTAGGAAGTTGTAAGGTTATGCTTACTTTGTTTCCTAACACATTGCTGCCCTAGTTATAGAAAGCCAGAGTTGGTTACTCTGTTCTTTCTTTTGTCTACAGGTCTTTGTAAGGATGTGTCCTTTAACGCCTTAAGAGCTGTCTGCCTTTTTGTCTTCTAGGTATTGGAGATATTGCACTTTACAAATGTTTAGCTGCAGTTTTCTGTTTGGGGACATTTTATCCTTTGGATAGGATATTGATTGGCAGGGTGCAGGCTCTGGTATGTGATTGTAGACTAAAGGGTTCATGAAAGTTCTTAGCCTTTATTTTTGATTGTGGCTCATTATGGGGGGGCACGTTTGAGTAATCAGTGTTTGTGCATTACATTTTCTCCTCATGAGACGCAGGTGTGTTTTTGTGTATAGACCGCTCTTTTTAAATACAGAGAACTCACTTGAGGGAGTAACGGTAGTTATTTCTTTTTTTCTGTATCACACGCTTTCTTTTCAGCTGTGCCTCTGCTTCGGCCGGATGGTCATGTGACCCGCTCTCCGCTTTTAGTTATAAGCGTAGCGGCTTCTTCTCCGACATCTCAAGCTTTTATTGTTCGGCAGGAGAGTTATATACCGCTTTTTTATTTCTTGGGACACCTCAGTTGGACTGAGGTGTAGAGGTCTTTGTTAGTTTGGTTTATTTAGCGAATGTTACGCTCTGAAACGAAAGAGAAGTTTTGCTATTTTCTTAAAGGTACAGTTCCTAAGTAAAATAAAATAAATAAGATTATTGGTTTTTTTTTCTTAAATTCTTTTGCAAATCTCTGTGTTATGTTTGGTCTTGTGGCAGAAATTATTTTGCCCATGCAATTCTGTTCTGCATGTTTATTTAGAACTCTTGAGTGTAAAGATAGATTGTTGCCCTCTGAGCCTAATGTCTCCTAGGATGTTGCTGTTCAGGCAATACCTCAGCCTTCTCCTAAAACGTTCCAAGCCTCAATGGTGTCACATGCAGTGCCCTGCGGTTCTTCTCAGCCCCCTTGAGGCGTATATTTGCCTGCAGAATTTGCTGCACACGTATCTTCTGTGGTATCTGTGGCAGTATCTGCTTTTCCTATGCTAAAGGGGAAAATGCAAGAGGAAAATTAGAGAATTCAGATTGTAAGGTTTCTGTCCCACCTGCTGCTACACAGGTTGCCTTTCCTCATAAGTATGATGAGGAGGATACGTTGGTAGCCTCTGAGAGTGAAATCTCAGATTCGGACAGTATAATTCCTTTATCTGATACTGAAGAAGTAATACTTCAGATTTAAGCTTGAACACCTTTGTGTATTGTTTTATGAGGTTTTGGCTACTTTGGACGACTCCAATACTTCTGTCATTGTCAACCCTAAGAAATCTAGTAAACTTGATTAATTCTATGATGTTCCTTCCTCTATGGAAGTGTTTTCCTGTTCCAGACCGTGTGATGGAGATTTTATCACAGGAATGGGAGCAGCCAGGGATTCCTTTCTCCCCGTCTCCCCTCTTTTAGAAGATGTTTCCTGTTGTTGACTCCATTTAAAGATTCATGGCGCACGGTGCCTTATGTAGGAGTTTACATTTTTTTTTTTATAAAAATGTATGTTCACCAGGTTCTTCTATAGCAACTTGCAGTTTGCATTGCCAGCAAGTGCTGCATCTAATTGGTGTGATGCCTTGTCTGAATCAATTTTATCAGTGACTCCGTTGGAGGAGATTCAAGATAGGATTTAGGCTCTCTAACTAGCCAATTCTTTTTTTTCAGATGCTTACATACACATTTTTAGACTTGGAGCCAAGATGTCTGGCTTTACTGTCTTAGCTCGCAGATATTTATGGCTTAAATCTTGGTCAGCTGATGTTACCTCTAAGTCCAAGCTTCTGGCGCTTCCTTACAAGGGTAGACCTTGTTTGTACCTGGTCTGGCAGAAATAATTTCTGATATTTCGGGTGGAAAAGGGTCTTTTCTACCTCAAGTCAAGAAGAACAGTACTATAGGATGTCAAGTAATTTATGTTCTTTTTGCAACTTCTGAGGGAAGTCTTCCTCTCTCTCTTCCAAGCAGGAACAATCCAAGTATTCTTGGAAATCCAATCAGTCTTGGAACAATGGGAAGCAATCAAAGAAACCCACAGTTGAGTCTAACAGGCCCATTTATCAAAGGGCTTGCGGACCTTATCCGACACTGCGGATCAGGTCCGCAAGACCTCGCTAAATGCGGAGAGCAATACGCTCTCCGCATTTAACATTGCACCAGCAGCTCACAAGAGCTGCTGGTGCAACGCCGCCCCCTGCTGACTCGCGGCCAATCGGCCGCCAGCAGGGAGCTGTCAATCAACCCGATCGTATTCGATCGGGTTGATGTCTGGCGATTCCTGTCCGCCTGTTCAGAGCAGGCGGACAGGGTTATGAAGCAGCGGTCTTTAGACCGCTGCTTCATAAGTTGTGTTTCTGGCGAGTCTGAAGACTCGCCAGAAACACGGCCCTTCAAGCTCCATACGGAGCTTGATAAATGGGCCTGTAAGTCAGCATGAAGGGTCTGCCCCTGATCCGGGATCAGATCAAGTGGGGGGGAAGACTTTCCCTGTTTTGTCAAGCTTGGATATGAGATGTCCCAGATCCTTGGGCTGTGGACTTAGTGTCTCAGGGTTATAAAATAGAATTCATATCTCTTTCTAACAAGGGCAGATTTCACCTCTCAAGATTATCTGCAGCTCAGGTAAGAAGAGAGGCATTTCTGAACTGTGTTCGGGCTCTTTTCTCCCTGGGAGTGATTTTTCCAGTTCCAGTAAGAGAACAGGGTCTAGGATTCTATACAAACTTGTTTGTGATTCCCAAAAAAGAGGGAACTTTTCGATTCAGTCTATACCTAAAGAGTCTCATAAGTTTTTCTGGGTACCATCCTTCAAAATTGAAACCATTTGTTCCATTTTTCCTTTGGTCCTAGAGGGTCATTTTATGTTGACTGTAGTCTGGAAGGATGTGTATCTTCATGTTACCATCTACAGGGATCATTATAAGTTCTTGAGGTTCGCCTTTTTGGTGAAACATTTTCAGTTTGGCTCTTCTGTTTGGCCTTGCCTCAGCTTTTTTTTCAGGCAGTGATCAGGTCTCGGGGAATTGCGGTATTGTCCTCCCTGGACAACTTTTTGGTTCAGGCGCCATCTTCTCAACAAAGTAAGCTCTTATACAGACCGTCTTTTTACGTTCCCACGGATGGAAAGTGAATCTGTAAAAGAGTTCTCTTGTTCCAGCTACAAGGGTAGTTCATCATTTCCTTTACTCAATTCCATTTGAGAGTTCTGCAGTTAGGCATGCTCCGACAATGGAACGGAGACCATTCAGGTCCGTCTCATAGGATAGTTCTAGTCCAGTTGACAAGAGACTCTCTCCCGTGGTGGTTTTCTCAGGAGCATCTGTCTCAGGACACATGTTTTTGGAGATCTTCCTGGGTGATTGTGAACTCGGACTGGGGAGCAGTCTGGGACTCATTAAGGGCGTAGGGTCTATAGACTCGGGAGGAGTTTGTTCTCCTCATTAATTTCTTGGACTTGAGAGTGATTTTCAATGTTCTGATGGTTTGGCCTTAGTTGTCCTTATTCCGTTTTTTTTTAGGTTCCAGTCGGACATCACCTCAGTGGCTTACATCAACCACTAGGGAGGAACTCTGAGTTCCTTAGCCATGAGGATGTGGCTCGGATAATTCAGTAAACGGAAGCTCACAATTGTTGTCTATCTGCCATCCATTTTCCAGGAGTGGACAACTGGGAAGTGGATTTCCTGAGCAGACAGAATTTTATCCCGGGGAGTGGGTTCTCCATCCAAGGGTGTTCTCTGGGTTAACCCTCAAATGGGGGGTGCCGGAGATGGATCTGATGACGTCTTGGCAGAACGTCAAGCTTTCAAGGTATGGTTCAAGATCTAGAGATCCGCAAGCCGGTCTGATAGATTCTCTGGCAGTTCCTTGGGTTTTCGGTCTAGTATATCTGTTTCTTATGTTTGCGCTCCTTCCACGAGTCATTGCTCGTATCAAACAGGAGGGAGCATCGGTAATTCTATTAGCTCCTGCATGGTCTCGCAGGATCTGGTATGCAGACCTAGTGAAGATTGTCATCTCTTCCATCTTTTATGATAATGTGAATATCCTTTTTTCTGACTTTGTTTTATATAGCTGTAATAAGATGTTATTTATGCATGTGTGTTTATTTATTTTAAGATTTGAGTTGCAATAGTATGAATAGTATCCAGGCTTCCTTATATTTGATACACCGTATGACCAATTAAATTGTTTCCCCTGCTTGTAGGAGGTCTAGGTGTGAATTGGCTATAAAGGAACTCTGGTGTTGAGGATTGGCATCACCTCTGAGGAAGCTGGGAGGAGCCCAGCGAAACGTGTCAGGCCACGCCCATTTTACGCATCGGAGGATACAGGTGAGCTGTGTGTAGTGGCGGTTCTGAAGCCGGCTTCTTTGCAGAGTTACCGTTGCCTCAGCTACACCACCTCCATTTATATTCTTTTATGTGTTAAAAATCCCTGTCCTGTAGCCCTAAATACAAAGCTCACCAGCACTATATAGTAAGAAAAATATAATCTTTATTAAAGAGCCATTAAAAGCAGCAACGTTTTGGGAATCCTGTCCTGTAGCCCTAGTTACTCTTTGTGTAGGGGTAATATGTTGAAATACTATCAGCTGTAAATATCCCAAACATCCTATGGGGGCAAGATACAAGCATAAGGAGTACAAGGGACATCTACACATTTTGTGAAATTGTTGTTTGAGGACAACATTTTAACCAACATTTTTACATACCTCATATATTTGAGGGTGTATCTTGTGAGTGTACATCTTTTTATTTTAATATAATAAACCGTATTTGAATGATCTGCACTTAGATCGTCTGTGCACTTTGTTGCGCTCCATGTTATCTGTCTTCACAGATTGACTCTTTTTTCTACTTGCTGTTCTCTGGGTTAACCCTCAAATGGGGGGTGTCGGAGTTGGATCTGATGGCGTCTTAGCAGAACGCCAAACTTTCAAGGTATGGATCAAGATCTAGAGATCCGCAGGCCACTCTGATAAATGCTCTGGCAGTTCCTTGGGTTTTTGGTCTAGTATATCTGTTTCTTATGTTTGCGCTCCTTCCACGAGTCATTGCTTGTATCAAACAGGATGGAGCGTCGGTAATTCTATTAGCTCCTGCATGGTCTCGCAGGATCTGGTATGCAGACCTATTGAAGATGTTATCTCTTCCATCTTGGAGGTTTCCTCTGAGGAAGGACCTCCTAGTTCAGGGTTCTTTCCTCCATCCAAATCTCTTTTCTCTGAAGCTGACTGCTTGGAGATTGATCGCTTAGTTCTGGCTAAGTGTGGTTTTTTCTGGGTTGGTCATTATGACCATGCTGCAAGTTTGTAAGCCTGTAACTCGTAAGTTTTACATAAGGTATGGCGTATATACTTTTATTGATGTGAATCATAGGGCTACTCTTGGAGTAGGGTCAGGATTCCTAGAATTTTGTCCTTTCTTCAGGATGGTCTAAAGAAAGGTTCAGGCCTGTGTTTTAACCTGTTGCTCTACCTAGGAGCTTTAACCTTGTTCTTAAGTTTTGTAGCAGGCTCCGTTTGAGCCAATGCATTCCATAGATTAAGTTGTTATCTTGGAAGTTTTGTTTCTTATTGCTATCTCTTCTGTTTTGAAACCTTCAGTTTTTGCAGTTTGATTCGTCTTTCCTTATCTTTAATGCAGATAAGGCGGTACTGCGTACTAAATTGGGGTTTCTCCCTAAATGGTTTCGGTTAGAAATATTCATCAGGATATTGTTGTTCCTTCTCTCTGTCCTTATCCTTCTCATAAGGAATGTCTGTTGTACAACTCGGATGTTGTGTGTGTTTTAAACTTTACCTTCAGGTAACTAAGGATTTTCGCCAATCTTTTGTCCTGTTTGTTTTGTTTTTTTGTGTAAGGGCAGAAGGCTTCTGCTACTTCTCTTTTCTTCTGGTTGTGAAGTATGATTTGTTTTGCTTATGAGACTGCTTGTCAGCAGCTTCTTGAGAGAATTACGGCTCATTCCACTTGGGCTGTCTCCTTTTCTTGGGCTTTCTAAAATGAAGCTTCTGTGGAATAGATTTGCAAGGCTGCAACTTGGTCTTCTTTGCATACTTTTAAAAAAATGTTCACAATTGATACTTTTGCCTCGGCTAAGGCCTCTTTTGGGAGAATGGTTTTTCAAACGGTGGTGCCTTCTGTTTAGGTCTGCCTGTCTTGTTTTTCCCTCCCTATTCATTCTGTGTCCTCTAGATTGGGTATTGGTTCCCACTAGTAATTGAATTACGTCATGGACTCTATATCTTAGGAAAGAAAACAAAATGTATGCTTACCTGATAAATTTCTTTCTTTCCGGATATGGAGAGTCCACGACCCCACCCTTAATCTAGAGTAATTTTTTTACTAAACGCCAGGCACCTCTACACCTTTGTGTTATTTCTTTTTCCATTGTCCTTTGGTCAAATGACTGGGGATTATGGGTAGGGGAGTGACTTTTAACAGCTTTGCTGTGGTGCTCTTTGCCTCCTCCTGCTGGCCAGGAGTGATATTACCACTAGTATTTGAATGACGTTGTATTCTCTCCATATACTGAAATAAATAAATTAATTAGTTAAGCATAAATTTTGTTTTTACATTTTTAAGTGCTTGAAAAAAAAAAAAACGAAAAAGAATATTTTGTGATTCAGATTTCGGTGTCCATAAATAAGGTTTTATTGGAGTGCAGCCACTGTCATTCATTTATGTATTTCTATGGCTGATTTTGACCTATAATGGCAAACTTCTCTTTGCATTGCTCAGTGCACTAATATTTCTCAACAATATATTCCCAACTCAAATGAAAGCAATGGACTGAAATGAAACTGCAATTTTTAGCAACTATCTAATTTACTCCTATTATCATTTTTTTCTTCGTTCTCTTGCTAACTTTCGCCTAGATTTAGAGTTTTGCGGCCAAAGGGGTGCGATAGCTTCGCGTGTTTTTTTTCCCTCGCACCTTTTAAATAACGCTGGTATTGAGAGTTCTCTGAAGGGCTGCGTTAGGCTCCAAAAAGGGAGCGTACAGGCATATTTACCGTCACTTCAACTCTCAATACCAGCGTTGCTTACGGTAGCAGCTAGCGGGAAAAACGTGCTTGTGCACGATTCCCTCATAGGAAACAATGGGGCAGTTTGGGCTGAAAAAAAACCTCACACCTGCAAAAAAGCAGCGTTAAGCTCCTAACGCAGCCCCATTGTTTCCTATGGGGAAAGACTTTCTAAGTCTGCACCTAACACCCTAACATGAACCCCGAGTCTAAACACCCCTAACCTTACAATTATTAACCCCTAATCTGTCGCCCCCACTATCGCTGACCCCTGCATTTTATTATTAACCCCTAATCTGCCGCTCTGGACACCGCCGCAACCTACATTATACCTATGTACCCCTAATCTGCTGCCCCTAACATCGCCGGCCCCTATATTATATCTATTAACCCCTAATCTGCCCCCCCCCAACGTCGCCGCTACTTTACCTACACTTATTAACCCCTAATCTGCCAACCGGACCTCGCCGCCACTATAATAAATGTATTAACCCCTAAACCGCCGCACTCCCGCCTCGCAAACCCTATAATAAATTGTATTAACCCCTAATCTGCCCTCCCTAACATCGGCGACCTAACTTCAAGTATTAACCCCTAATCTGCCGACCGGACCTCGCCACTACTCTAATAAATGTATTAACCCCTAAAGCTAAGTCTAACCCGAACACCCCCCTAAGTTAAATATAATTTTTATCTAACGAAATAAATTAAATATTATTAACTAAAGTCTTCCTATTTAAAACGAAATACTTACCTGTAAAATAAACCCTAATATAGCTACAATATAACGAATAATTATATTGTAGCTATTTTAGGATTTATATTTATTTTACAGGCAACTTTGTATTTATTTTAACTAGGTACAATAGCTATTAAATAGTTATTTACTATTTAATAGCTACCTAGTTAAAATAATTACAAAATTACCTGTAAAATAAATCCTAACCTAAGTTACAATTAAACCTAACACTACACTATCAATAAATAAATTAAATCAATTAACTACAAGTACCTACAATTAAATAAACTAAACTAAATTACAAAAAAATACAAACACTAAATTTCAAAAAATAAAAAAAGATTACACAAATTTTAAGCTAATTACACCTACTCTAAGCCCCCTAATAAAATAACAAAGCCCCCCAAAATAAAAAAATTCCCTACCCTAATCTAAATTAAAATAGTTAACAGCTCTATTACCTTACCAGCCCTTAAAAGGGCTTTTTGCGGGGCATGCCCCAAAGAAATCAGCTCTTTTGCCTGTAAAAAACACAATACCACCCCCCAATATTTACAACCCACCACCCACATACCCCTACTCTAACCCAAACCCCCCTTAAATAAACCTAACACTACCCCCTGAAGATCTCCCTAACTTGAGTCGTCTTCACTCAGCCGAGCAGCGATGGACCAAAAGAAGACATCCGGAGCGGCAGAAGTCTTTATCCTATCGGGCAGAAGAGGACATCCGGACCGGCAAACATCTTCATCCAAGCGGCATCTTCTTTCTTCATCCATCCAACAAGGAGCGGCTCCATCTTCAAGACCTCCGGCGCGGAACATCCTCTTATCCCGATGACTAGACTATGAATGAAGGTTCCTTTAAGTGACGTCATCCAAGATGGCGTCCCTCGAATTCCGATTGGCTGATAGGATTCTATCAGCCAATCGGAATTAAGGTAGGAAAAATCTGATTGGCTGATTCAATCAGCCAATCAGATTCAAGTTCAATCCGATTGGCTGATCCAATCAGCCAATCAGATTGAGCTCGCATTCTATTGGCTGTTCTGATCAGCCAATAGAATGCAAGCTCAATCTGACTGGATCAGCCAATCGGATTGAACTTGAATCTGATTGGCTGATTCAATCAGCCAATCAGATTTTTCCTACCTTAATTCCGATTGGCTGATAGAATCCTATCAGCCAAACGGAATTCGAAGGACGCCATCTTGGATGACGTCACTTAAAGGAACCTTCATACGTCATCTAGTCGTCGGGAGAAGAAGATGTTCCGCGCCGGAGGTCTTGAAGATGGAGCCGCTCCTCGTCGGATGGATGAAGATAGAAGATGCCGCTTGGATGAAGATGTTTGCCGGTCCGGATGTCCTCTTCTGCCCAGATAGGATGAAGACTTCTGCTGCTCCGGATGTCTTCTTTTGGTCCATCGCTGCTCGGCTGAGTGAAGACGACTCAAGGTAGGGAGATCTTCAGGGGGCTAGTGTTAGGTTTATTTAAGGGGGGTTTGGGTTAGAGTAGGGGTATGTGGGTGGTGGGTTGTAATGTTGGGGGGTGGTATTGTGTTTTTTTTACAGGCAAAAGAGCTGATTTCTTTGGGGCATGCCCTGCAAAAAGCCCTTTTAAGGGCTGGTAATTTAATAGAGCTGTTAACTATTTTAATTTAGATTAGGGTAGGGAATTTTTTTATTTTGGGGGGCTTTGTTATTTTATTAGGGGGCTTAAAGTAGGTGTAATTAGCTTAAAATTCTTGTAATCTTTTTTTATTTTTTGTAATTTAGTGTTTTTTTTTTTATATAATTTAGTTTAGTTTATTTAATTGTAGGTACTTGTAGTTAATTGATTTAATATATTTATTGATAGTGTAGTGTTAGGTTTAATTGTAACTTAGGTTAGGATTTATTTTACAGGTAATTTTGTAATTATTTTAACTAGGTAGCTATTAAATAGTAAATAACTATTTAATAGCTATTGTACCTAGTTAAAATAAATACAAAGTTGCCTGTAAAATAAATATAAATCCTAAAATAGCTACAATATAATTATTCGTTATATTGTAGCTATATTAGGGTTTATTTTACAGGTAAGTATTTAGCTTTAAATAGGAAGACTTTAGTTAATAATATTTAATTTATTTTGTTAGATAAAAATTATATTTAACTTAGGGTTTATGGTTAGACTTAGCTTTAGGGGTTAATACATTTATTAGAGTAGTGGCGAGGTCCAGTCGGCAGATTAGGGGTTAATACTTGAAGTTAGGTGTCGTCGATGTTAGGGAGGGCAGATTAGGGGTTAATACAAATTATTATAGGGTTTTTGAGGAAGGAGTGCGGCGGTTTAGGGGTTAATACATTTATTATAGTGGCGGCGAGGTCCGGTCGGAAGATTAGGGGTTAATAAGTGTAGGTAAGGTAGCGGCGACGTTGGGGGGGGCAAATTAGGGGTTAATAAATATTATGTAGGTGTCGGGGATGTTAGGGGCAGCAGATTAGAGGTACATAGGGATAATGTAGGTGGCGGCGGTGTGCGGTCGGCAAATTAGGGGTTAAAAAAAATTATTAGAGTGGCGGCAATGTGGGGGGCCTTGGTTTAGGGGTACATAGGTAGTTTATGGGTGTTAGTGTACTTTAGAGCACAGTAGTTAAGAGCTTTATAAACCGGCGTTAGCCCATAAAGCTCTTAACTCCTGACTTTTTTCTGCTGCTGGAGTCTTGTCGGTAGAGGGTCTACCGCTCACTTCAGCCAAGACTCTAAATACCAGCGTTAGGAAGATCCCATTGAAAAGATAGGATACGCAATTGGCGTAAGGGGATCTGCGGTATGGAAAAGTTGCGGTTGGAAAGTGAGCGTTAGACCCTTTCCTGACTGACCCCTTAACGCTGCTTTTGACGGCTAACGCAGAACTCTAAATTTATGCGTTTATTTGGAAAGCAGGAGTGTATGTTTTTTAATTCAGTAACTGGGTAGTGCTTACTGATTGGTGACTAAATGTAGCCACCAATCATCAAGTGCTACCCAGGGTGCTAAATAAAAAATGGGCTTGCTCCTAGCTAACATTACTGCTTTTTCAAATAGATACTGAGAGAATGAAGAAATATTGATAATAGGAGTAAATTAGAAAGTTGCTTAAAATTGCACGCTCTGTTCTGAATCATGAAACAAAAAACTTGGGTTTCATATCCCTTTAAAGCAGAATCTCATCACAGCAGAACATCTTTACAAAACAATAATAACAAACAAAAAATATGAGGCTGCAAACAAACGCCTAGATTTAGAGTTTTGTCGGTAAAAACTTGCAGAGCTAATGCTCCTTTTTTTTCCAGCGCACCCTTAAGCCAACGCTGGTATTACAAGTTTTCTGAATGGCCTCAGAAAAGTGAGCGTTGAGCCAAATTTAGCTCCACATCTACTCTCAATACCAGCGTTGCTTACGGTAGCGGTAACCTGGAAAAACGTGCTCGTGCACGATTCCCCCATAGGAAACAATGGGGCTGAGCTGGCTGTAAAAAAACCTAACACCTGCAAAAAAGCAGCGTTCAGCTCCTAACGTAGCCCCATTGTTTCCTATGGGGAAACACTTTCTAAGTCTACACCTAAAACCCTAACATGAACCCCCAGTCTAAACACCCCTAACCTTACACTTATTAACCCCTAATTTGCCGCCCCCGACATCTTCGCCACCTACATTATATTATTAACCCCTAATCTGCCGCTCCGGACACCGCCGCCACCTACATTATCCCTATGAACCCCTAATCTGCTGCCCCCAACATCGCCGATTATATTTATTAACCCCTTATCTTCCGCCCCCAATGTCACCGCCACCTACCTACACTTATTAACCCTTAATCTTCCGACCGGACATCGCCACCACTATAATAAATGTATTAACCCCTAAACCGCCGCACTCCCGCTTCGCAAACACTATAATAAATTTTATTAACCCCTAATCACCCCTCCCTAACATCGCCGCCACCTGCCTACAATTATTAACCCCTAATCTGCTGCCCCCAACGTCGCCGCTACTATAATAAAGTCATTAACCCCTAAACCTAAGTCTAACCCTAACACCCCCCTAAGTTAAATATAATTTAAATAAAACAAAATGAATTTACTATAATTAAATAAATTATTCCTATTTAAAACTAAATACTTACCTATAAAATAAACCCTAATATAGCTACAATATAACTAATAGTTACATTGTAGCTATTTTAGGATTTATATTTATTTTACAGGCAACTTTGTATTTATTTTAACTAGGTACAATAGCTATTAAATAGTTAATAACTATTTAATAGCTACCTAGTTAAAATAATTACAAAATTACCTGTAAAATAAATCCTAACCTAAGTTACAAATACACCTAAAACTACACTATCAATACATTAATTAAATAAATTACCTACAATTATCTAACATAAAATACAATTACATAAACTAAACTATAGTACAAAAAAACCCACTAAATTACAAAAAATAAAAAATATTACAAGAATTTTAATCTAATTACACCTAATCTAAGCCCCCTAATAAAATAAAAAAGCCCCCCAAAATAATAAGATTCCCTACCCTATACTAAATTACAAAAGTATTCAGCCCTTTTACCAGCCCTTAAAGGGGCTTTTTGCGGGGCATTGCCCCAAAGTAATCAGCTCTTTACCTGTAAAAAGAAATACAAGAACCCCCCCAACATTACAATTCACCACCCACACACCCCTACTCTAAAATCCACCCGATCCCCCCTTAAAAAAACCTAACACTACCCCATTGAAGATCACCCTACCTTGAGCCGTCTTCAGCCAGCCGGGCACCGATGGGACAGAAGAGGACATCTGGACCGGCACAAGTCTTCATCTGATTGGGGCAGAAGAGGTCCTCCATTCAGCAGAAGACTTCATCCAGGCGGCATCTTCCATCTTCATCAACCCGGCGCAGAGCGGGTTCATCTTCAAGACATCTGACGCGGAGCATCCTCTTCTGACAACGACTAACACTGAATGAAGGTTCCTTTAAATGACTTCATCCAAGATGGCGTCTATAGGATTCTATCAGCCAATCGGAATTAAGGTAGGAAACATCCGATTGGTTGATTAAATCAGCCAATCGGATTGAAGTTCAATCTGATTGGCTGATTGGATCAGCCAATAGAATGCGAGGTCAGATTTTTCTTACCTTAATTCCAATTGGCTGATAGAATCCTATCAGCCAATAGAATGTGTGGTCAGATTTTTCCTACCTTAATTCCGATTGGCTGATAGAATCCTATAAGCCAATCGGAATTCGAGGGACACCATCTTGGATGACATCACTTAAAGGAACCTTCATTCAGTGTTAGCGGTTGTGAGAAGAGGATGCTCCGCGTCAGATGTCTTGAAGATGGACCCGCTCCGTGCCGGATGGATGAAGATAGAAGATGCCGCTTGGATGAAGACGGCTCAAGGTAGGGTGATCTTCAATGGGGTAGTGTTAGGTTAAGGGGGGATCGGGTGGGTTTTATAGTAGGGGTGTGTGGGTGGTGGGTTGTAATGTTGGGGGGGTCTTGTATTTCTTTTTACAGGTAAAAGAGCTGATTACCTTGGGGCAATGCCCCGCAAAAAGCCCTTTTAAGGGCTGGTAAAAGAGCTGATTACTTTTGTAATTTAGTATAGGGTAGGGAATTTTATTATTTTGGGGGGCTTTTTTATTTTATTAGGGGGCTTAGATTAGGTGTAATTAGATTAAAATTCTTGTAATATTTTTTTTATTTTTTGTAATTTAGTGTTTGTTTGTTTTTGTACTATAGTTTAGTTTATTTAATTGTATTTTATTTTAGATCATTGTAGGTAATTTATTTATTAATTTATTGATAGTGTAGTGTTGGGTGTATTTGTAACTTAGGTTAGGATTTCTTTTACAGGTCATTTTGTAATTATTTTAACTAGGTAGCTATTATATAGTTATTAACTATTTAATAGCTATTGTACCTAGTTAAAATAAATACAAAGTTGCCTGTAAAATAAATATAAATCCTTAAATAGATACAATGTAACTATTAGTTATATTGTAGCTATATATAAGGGTTTATTTTATAGGTAAGTATTTAGTTTTAAATAGCAATAATTTATTTAATTATAGTAAATTTATTTAGTTTTATTTAAATTTTATTTAACTTAGGGGGTGTTAGGGTTAGACTTAGGTTTAGGGGTTAATAACTTTATTATAGTAGCGGCGATGTTGGGGGCGGGAGATTAGGGGTTAATAATTGTAGGTAGGTGGCGGCGATGTTAGGGAGGGCAGATTAGGGGTTAATAAAATTTATTATAGTGTTTGCGAGGCGGGAGTGCTGCGGTTTTGGGGTTAATACATTTATTATAGTGGCGGCGATGTCCGATCGGCAGATTAGGGGTTAATAAGTGTAGGTAGGTAGCGGCGACATTAGGGGGGGCAGATTAGGGGTTAATAAATATAATATAGGTGTCGGTAATGTTAGGGGCAGCAGATTAGGGGTTCATAGCTATAATGTAGGTGGTGGCGATGTCCGGTTGGCAGATTAGGGGTTAAATAATTTTATTTTAGTAGAAAATAGAGAGGAAAGAACCTCCCTGAAGGCTTCACATATAGCACTCTGTGCCTAGACTTGTGTGTAGAGAAGTTGGGAAAATTAAAACATAACTTTTAATAAGGTATTTAAAATAAACAATCAATTAAAATCAAACCAAAAACTGGGCCCCTTTCCCCCAGTAATAACATTTAGCCTTTGATATGTAAATCGTAATAATGGGAAAGGGCACAGGTGGGCTGTCTAACTCTAAGACCACTAGCTGGTGATACCGCTGAGACTAAAATTACAGGTAGAGAGCTATCTGTTATTACTGAGGACAAATTATTGATAGTTATTAGTAAAATACAGATCAGAGCTCATAATATTGTCTCAAGTGATCTTGTCTAGTTGTGTGACATTAATAAGAAATATCTGTCATGTTATGTGACACCACTTGGGTTAGCGGGGGTATTCGGGCAGCCAATGTGTAGATTTATTCAAACAGGCATACACTTTTAATTGGTGTTGCTATGATATATAATATCAGTTCGAACCACTTTGGAATAATAAGTTTATGACAGTGTTAATTGTGCTTAGTGCTTATACTGTAAATTTCAGCGGTGTTAAATTGCATAGTTGAATACTGTGGTATTCACGGTCGCGGCTTGTTGTTGCTGTAATCAGTATAATGCTGCAGTTTGAAAACTCATTACTGATAGACTAGAATTTGCTGGATGACAAAAAATGACTTGGTAATATTATTGGGTTAGATTATCGTGTTTTGCCGATGTATTTTCCGGTTACTAAGTATCAACCAACAAGCTGTTCTGTGCGTAAAGAGTTAATTTTAACAACAAGTCTTAGCCGGTTAGTTTTTTTGTATTTTTTGTTGTAATTTTCCCAGATAGACTATTATAGTACCGGTGTGTATCCGGTGTATGTTATTATCATAAAATAATATCAACAATTAATTTTAACATCTCACATGTTACACTCACTTCTATTGTAAATGGCAGAGAGTATAAATGCTAAAGTGTTGTGAATAGATAAGGTAAAAACCTATTGCTAGTTGACTCAATGCTGTCAGTCAGTTAGAGAAAATGTGGGTATAAGCGTTGTCGCTGCCGCTTAATGTGGTCTCGGTATTACAATTAAATTAGTGAGTATCCCCGCTATGGAGAGTATCCCCGCTGTGGAGATCAACAGTCTGATCGCTGCGGCAATTACACCACTAAGTGTCGGCCAGCAAGCTGCTCTGTGCGCAATGAGCTAACTGTAACAACAAGTATTAGCCGGTTGGTTTTTAATCTTTGTAGTTTTCTCAAATGAACTGTTCTAGTACCGGTGTGTATCCAGTGTGTGTTGTTATCATAGGATGATATCAAGGGTTAATTTTAATACCACACGTATTGCGCTCACTTCTAATGTGAGTAACAGAAAGTGTAATCACTAAAATACTGTCAGTAGATAAGGTAGGAACCTATTGCTGGTTGACTAAGTAGTGTCAGTGAATTAGAGACAACGTGTACATAGGCGTTGTAGCTGCCGCTTAATGCGGTCTCAGTGTTGCAACTAAATTAATGAGTATCCCCGCTATGGAGATCAACAGTCTGTTTGCTGGGATAATTACATCAACTAGATAGGTAGAGTTTGTGCGGTTTCTATTAAGTAACTATATGTATATAATATGCCAGCCTGTGCAGGCCAACAGTTTAGGTTTAAAGATTTAAAAGTAAATAGAGCTCCCCAAAGCTCTATAACCCCCTGATGTGTTTCGCCCGTATAGGGCTTTTTCAAAGGTGGTGCCACTGTATTCTTAGTTTGGTATAATTTTATTTTAGTGTTTGCGATGTGGGGGTCCTCGGTTTAGGGGTTCATAGGTAGTTTATGGGTGTTAGTGTACTTTATAGCACTGTAGATAAGAGCTTTATGTTCCGGCGTTAGCCCATAAAACTCTTAACTACTGACTTTTTTATGCGGTAGGAGTCTTGGCGGTAGAGGCTGTACTGCTCACTTCTTCCAAGACTTGTAATACTGGCGTTATTCAAATCCCATTAAAAAGATAGGATACGCAATTGACGTAAGGGGATTTGTGGTATGGAAAAGTCGCGGAAGAAAAGTGAGCAGTACACCTGTACCTGCCAAACTTGTAATACCAGCGGGCGTTAAAAAGCAGCGTTAGGACCCCTTAACGCTGCTTTTTAAGGCTAACGCAGAACTCTAAATCTAGGTGAAAGTAAGTTTCTGAATGTCAACCAAAGTAAGTTTCCAAGTGTGGAAATTTTTTTCTGACTTGTTAAAGAAGCACCTACATAATATCTTTAAATTTGCCTCTTGGTCTGCAAAGCCTATTTAGGACCACTAAATTCAAAATTACATTTTCATGATTTATATAGAGCATGCAATTTAAAACAACTTTCCAATATCCTACCTTTATTAAATTGTACACAATGGGGTAGATTTATGCTGGGTGATTCCCTTAAGCGAATAATGTCCGCTCAACCTCGCTAAATGCTGACAGCATACGCTGTTGACTTTTAACAATGCACAAGCATTTTTTAGTGAAATGCTTGTGCAATGCCGCCCCCTGCTCACCGGCAGGCAATCGGCCGCTAGCAGGGAGTGTCAATCATTCTGATCGTATGGGATTGGGATGATTTCAGTCCGCCACCTTCTTAACTTCCGTTTCTGGCGGACCAGAAACGATCCGGGTCGGAAGCAGCATTCGCTGTTTGTTAAATCTACCCCAAAGTCTCTTCATATTCACACATTCTGTTCAAGAGATCACAGAGTATATGTAAATGCATTTGTTTTTGGCTGATGCTGTCACATGATATAGGGGTAGGAAATGTAAGCAAATTTTGAAATTTGTCAGAAAAAAATCTACTGCTCATTTGACATTCAGAGTAAAGGCTATAGCATTGTCTTGTTATTGTGCATTCACTTGCCTGCACACAACGAGAAAAGATTGTCATGCAAACATCTGCCTTTGAGTGCATAGATAAATCTACCCTTAGTATTGGTAATACAATCAGCAGTTACATAAGATTGATCATTAGCTCCCTGTAAATGACTTTGAAACTAAAATCCTTGTGGCTGGGCATAACATAGGCCCCAGTATGAAGTTGCTCGAGCCTCAGACTATAAAAGCTTTTATACATGTGTAGCAGAAACAATTTGAAGAAAAGTCGAGGCCTAAAAGAATGAATTCATGTAAAAAAAGTAGAACACAATTAACTTGTTTTTGGATTCAAATCAGCCAATAGAATTTCAGTAGCTCTCATCCTATTGGCTGATGTGAACAGCCAATAGGATTTCAGCAGCTCTCATTATATTGGCTGATTTGATTTTCAAAAATCAAATCAGCCAATAGGAATGCAAGGGACGCAGTTTTGAAAACTCTCCCTTCCATTGAAGATTCAGTATATGGCAACTACCGTATGAAGAGGATGCTCCGTGCCAGCTGTCTTCAGGATGGACCCGCTTCGTGACCGCTGGGATGAAGATAGAAGACGCCGCCGGGATGACGATAGAAGATGCCACCTGGATGAAGATAGAAGACGTAGCCTGAATGGATGAAGACCTCGCCGCCTGGATGAAGACCTCTCGCCGCCTGGATGTCCGGACTTCAGGAACTGTAAGTGGATCTTCGGGGTTAGTATTAGGATTTTTTAAACTTTTTTGGGTGGGTTTTTTTTTAGTTTAGGGTTTGGGCTTTTCTTAAAAGAGCTAAATGCCCTTTTAAGGGCAATGCCCATACAAATGCCCTTTTCAGGGCAATGGGTAGCTTAGGTTTTTGTTAGAGTTAAGTTTATTATTTTGGGGGGTTGGTTGGGTGGTAAGTGGTGGGTTTTACTGTTGGGTGGTCTTTGTGTTTTTTTTACAGGTAAAAGAGCTGATTTCTTTTGAGCAATGCCCCACAAAAGGCCCTTTTAAGGGCTATTGGTAGTTTAATGTAGGCTAGGGTTTTTTTATTTTGGGTGGGTTTTTTTATTTTTATAGGGCTTTTAGATTAGGTGTAATTCTTTTTTTTTGATAATTTCGTTTGTTATTTTTCATAATTTAGTGTTTGTTAATTTTTGTAATTTAGTATTTTTTATTTTTTGTAATTAGGTACTTTGTAATTTTTATAGTAGTGTTAGGATTTTTTAGGTAGTTAAATTTTAGTTTAATAGTTATATTAGTTTAATTGTTAGTTTAAACTTTGTTTTTTTAATTTGACAGGTAAGTTTTAATTTAAGATAGGGTAATTGTAATTTTAATATAACGTTTTGGGGGCGTTAGGTTTAGGGTTACTAGTTTAAATTAGTTTATTGCGATGTGAGGGGCTTTCGGTTTAGGGGTTAATAGTTTAATTTAGTATATTTTGTTGTGGGGGCTTGCGGTTTAGGGGTTAATAGGTTTATTATAGTGGCGGCGGTGTCGAGAGCAGCAGAATTGGAGTTAATATATTTTATTAGTTGCAGCAATGTCGGGAGCGGCAGACTAGGGGTTAATAGGTTTAATATAGTGTTTGTGATGCGGGAGGGCCTCGGATTAGGGGTTAATAGGTAGTTTATGGATATTAGTGTACTTTTTAAAACTTTGGTTTAGTGAGTTTTATGTAACAGTTTTGTTGGATTCTATCAGCCAATCGGAATTAAGGTAGGAAAATTCTGATTGGCTGATGGAATCAGCCAATCAGAATCAAGTTCAATCCGATTGGCTGATCCAATCAGCCAATCAGATTGAGCTCGCATTCTATTGGCTGATCGGAACAGCCAATAGAATGCGAGCTCAATCTGATTGGCTGATTGGATCAGCCAATCGGATTGAACTTGATTCTGATTGGCTGATTCTATCAGCCTATCAGAATTTTCCTACCTTAATTCTGATTGGCTGATAGAATCCTATCAGCCAATCGGAATTTGAGGGACGCCATCTTGGATGACGTCCCTTAAAGGAACCGTCATTCGTCGGGAAGTCGTCTGTGAAGATGGATGGATCCGCGCTGGAGGTCTTGAAGATCAGCCGGTCGTCATCGGATTGAAGAACATAGAAGATGCGGCTTGGAAGAAGATGTTTGCCGGTCCGGATGTCCTCTTCTGCCCGCTTGGATCAAGACTTCAGCCGGAGGATGGACGTCACTCTTTAGCCCCCACTTGGGCTTGGATCAACACTTCCGAGGCTTGGATCAAGACTTCCGAGGACGGATCGGTGAACCTGGCATGGTGAAGATAAGGTAGGAAGATCTTCAGGGGCTTAGTGTTAGGTTTATTTAAGGGGGGTTTGGGTTAGATAAGGGGTATGTGGGTGGTGGGTTGTAATGTTGGGGGTTATTGTATGTTTTTTTTACAGGCAAAAGAGCTGAATTCTTTGGGGCATGCCCCGCAAATGGCCCTTTTCAGGGCTGGTAAGGTAAAAGAGCTTTGAACTTTTTTAATTTAGAATAGGGTAGGGCATTTTTTTATTTTGGGGGTCTTTGTTATTTTATTAGGGGGCTTAGAGTAGGTGTAATTAGTTTAAAATTGTTGTAATATTTTTCTAATGTTTGTAAATATTTTTTTATTTTTTGTAACTTAGCTTTTTATATTTTTTGTACTTTAGTTAGTTTATTTCATTGTATTTATTTGTAGGTATTGTATTTAATTAATTTATTGATAGTGTATTGTTAGGTCTAATTGTAACTTAGGTTAGGATTTATTTTACAGGTAATTTTGTAATTATTTTAACTAGGTAGCTATTTAATAGTTATTAACTATTTAATAGCTATTGTACCTGGTTAAAATAAATACAAAGTTGCCTGTAAAATAAATATTAATCCTAAAATAGCTACAATATAATTATAATTTATATTGTAGCTATATTAGGGTTTATTTTACAGGTAAGTATTTAGCTTTAAATAGGAATAATTTATTTAATAAGACTTAATTTATTTCGTTAGATAAAAATTATATTTAACTTAGGGGGGTGTTAGTGTTAGGGTTAGACTTAGCTTTAGAGGTTAATACATATATTATAGTAGCGATGAGCTCCGATCGGCAGATTAGGGGTTAATTATTGTAGGTAGACATTGTGGGGGGCAGATTAGGGGTTAATAAATATAATATAGGGGTCGGCGGTGTTAGGGGCAGCAGATTAGGGGTACATAACTATAATGTATGTTGCGGCGGTTTACGGAGCGGCAGATTAGGGGTTATTAATATGCAGGTGTCAGCGATAGCGGGGGCAGCAGATTAGGGGTTAATAAGTGTAAGGTTAGGGGTGTTTAGACTCGGCGTACATGTTAGAGTGTTAGGTGCAGACGTAGGAAGTGATTCCCCATAGAAAACAATGGGGCTGCGTTAGGAGCTGAACGCTGCTTTTTTGCCGTTTTTTTTCAGCTCAAACTGCCCCATTGTTTTCTATGGGGGAATCGTGCACGAGCACGTTTTTGAAGCTGGCCGCGTCCGTAAGCACCGCTGGTATCGAGAGTTGCAGTGGCGTTAAATTATGCTCTACGCTCCCTTTTTGGAGCCTAACGCACTGAAAACCCAGCCATTCTGTGAACTCTAAATACCAGCGGTATTTAAAAGGTGCGGGGGAAAAAAAGCACGCGTAGCTAACGCACCCCTTTGGCCGCAGAACTCTAAATCTAGCCGTTAATTTTTACAAGTGTGGGACTGACGTTGCGTTACAGGCTAAAAGGCTTTCAGTACAGCTATACCGACAAGACTTGTAATGGCTACGTTGCTGTTTTAACACTGAAATGACAATTTTTTCAGCGTTAAAAGACGAACGCACAACACATAATCTACCTGAGAGCCAGTGGTCCTTGTATCATGTCAGCAGTGATGGAAATTGAGTGATTATCAGATGATACAAGCACATTAGGCTCTCTGAGCAAGTGCTGTGTTTAAAATGCTGGTGCACGGTGCATATAGTTTTTATTAGACACATAGCTAATACATGTATATTGCAAAAATGCTTCTACTCAAAACTGCACCTGTGGACATTTCCATTTTGGCTGTGATGTCCTTTTAAGATTATCACACATATATAGAAACAAATATTTAATAATAAAAATTAAAAAGAACATAGAAATGTAAAATATGCATAACAAGCTTAGGGGTTAACAATTTAGTTCTAACGCTATGTCGGGTTAGCACACAAGGACCTAGATTACAAGTCGCGCGGTATGGTGCAATATGGTTTTTGCGTGAGGAATTGTCACCTACCTGATATTACAAGTCACGTGGTATGGCGTTCTCGCAAGGGTTATGGCCTTAACCGCAACGATCCATTCCGCATTCAAAGACCTATAGTTATGTTTTACAAAACAAAGAAGTTTCACCTAAAAATAAAGCTGTTAACTCCTTAACTGCCATCCCCCTTAGCAACTAATAAATAAACCTATTAACCCCTAAAGCGCCATCCCCACACAACTCAAATACCTAAATTAAACTATTAAACCCTAAACCTAACACCCCCTAACTTTAACAAAATTAAAATACACCTAAATTAAAGTTAAAATATACTAACTACCTTAAAATAAGGTGTGAAACAAAATTAAAACCTAAGCTTAAACTAAAAGCAAACCTAACATTACTGGTTTTACAAAAAACAAATACAATAAAAAAAAAAGCTACATTACAAAAAAAAACAAGAAACCTTACATTATTAAAATAATAAAACCTAACATTACCAAAAATAAAAAAACACCATTACGAAAAAATAAACACTAAAATTACAAAAAATAAAAAAAGCTGCCATTACAAAAAACACACAATTATCTAAAATAATAAAAACTATTCCTATTCTAATACACCCCCAAAAAAACACCCCCCAAAAAAATAAACCCCCCATATCTAAAAATAATCTACCAATAGCCCCTAAAAGGACCTTTTGCAGGGCATTGCCCCAACACTAACAGCTCTTTTACCTTAAAAAACACCAACTACCGCCTTACAACCCCCAACCCCCGAAATAAAAAAAACCTAACTAAAATCTAACCATTGCCCCGTTTTTTGTTTTATTTTGGGGTGTTATAATGTTAGGGGGTAATTGGTGGTTTCTTAAGGTAAAGGAGTGGATAGCTTTGGGACAATGCCCTGCAAAAGGCCCTTTTAAGGGCTATTGTTAGTTTATTTTTAGATTAGGGGTCTATTTTTTTTAGGGTGTTTTTGGGGGGGGTATTAGAATAGGAATAATTTTTATTATGTTGGATAATTTTACTTGTTATTTTTTGCAATGATAGCTTTTTTATTTTTTGTAATTTTAGTGTTTATTTTTTGTAATGGTAGTTTTTTTTTTTTGGTAATGTTAAGTTTTATTTTAGTAATGTTAGGTTTGCTTTTCTTTTGTATTATTTAGTTTTGTAAAACAAGTAACGTTAGGATTGTTTTTAGTTTAAGTTTAGGTTTTAATTTTGTTTTACAGGTAAGTTTTTATTTATTTTAAGGTAGTTAGTATATTTTAACTTTAGTTTAGGTGTATTTTAATTTTGTTAAAGTTAGGGGACGGCGGTTTAGGGGTTAATAGCTTCATTTAGTGTTGACAATGTGGGGAGGCGGCTGTTTAGTGGTAAAAGGGACACTAAACCCACATTTTTTCTTTCATTTACTCCTGTTATCAATTTTTCTTTGTTCTCTTGCTATCTTTATTTAAAAAGCAGGAATGTAAATCTTAGCAGCCAACCCATTTTAGGTTCAGC
Source organism: Bombina bombina (assembly GCF_027579735.1). Lineage (NCBI taxonomy): Eukaryota > Metazoa > Chordata > Amphibia > Anura > Bombinatoridae > Bombina > Bombina bombina. The sequence goes on along the minus strand of NC_069501.1, from coordinate 889,152,183 downwards.
AACATGGATAGCACTTGCTTATTGGTGGCTTACATTTAGTCACCAATAAGCAAGCATAACCCAGGTTCTCAACCAAAAATGGGCTGGCTCCTATGCATCATATTCCTGCTTTTCAAATAATGGCCTAGATTTGGAGTTTGGCGGTAGCTGTGAAAACCAGCGTTAGAGGCTCCTAACGCTGGTTTTAGGCTACCGCCGGTATTTGGAGTCAGGAAAGGGTCTAACGCTCACTTTTCAGCCGCAATTTTTCCATACCGCAGATCCCCTTACGTCAATTGCGTATCCTATCTTTTCAATGGGATCTTTATAACTCCGGTATTTAGAGTCGTGTCTGAAGTGAGCGTTAGAATTCTAACGACAAAACTCCAGCCGCAGAAAAAAGTCAGTAGTTAAGAGCTTTCTGGGCTAACGCCGGTTTATAAAGCTCTTAACTACTGTGCTCTAAAGTACACTAACACCCATAAACTACCTATGTACCCCTAAACCGAGGTCCCCCCACATCGCCGCCACTCAATTACATTTTTTAACCCCTAATCTGCCGACCGCCACCTACGTTATACTTATGTACCCCTAAGCTGCTACTAACACCGCCGACCCCTATATTATATTTATTAACCCCTAACCTGCCCCCCACAACGTCGCCGCCAGCTACCTACAATAATTAACCCCTAATCTGCCGACCGCAAAGAGCCGCCACCTACATTATAGCTATGTACCCCTAATCTGCTGCCCCTAACACCGCCGACCCCTATATTATATTTATTAACCCCTAATCTGCCCCCCTCAACGTCGCCTCCACCTGCCTACACTTATTAACCCCTAATCTGCCGAGCGGATCTCACCGCTACTATAATAAAGTTTTTAACCCCTAATCCGCCTCACTCCCGCCTCAATAACCCTATAATAAATAGTATTAACCCCTAATCTGCCCTCCCTAACATCGCCGACACCTAACTTCAATTATTAACCCCTAATCTGCCGACCGAATCTCGCCGCTATTCTAATAAATGGATTTACCCCTAAAGCTAAGTCTAACCCTAACACTAACACCCCCCTAAGTTAAATATAATTTAAATCTAACGAAATAAATTAACTCTTATTAAATAAATTATTCCTATTTAAAGCTAAATACTTACCTGTAAAATAAACCCTAATATAGCTACAATATAAATTATAATTATATTATAGCTATTTTAGGATTTATATTTATTTTACAGGTACCTTTCAATTTATTTTAACTAGGTACAATAGCTATTAAATAGTTGAGAACTATTTAATAGCTAAAATAGTTAAAATAATTACAAAATTAACTGTAAAATAAATCCTAATCTAAGTTACAATTAAACCTAACACTACACTATCAATAAATAAATTAAATAAAATACCTACAATTACCTACAATTAAACCTAACACTACACTATCAATAAATTAATTAAATACAATATCTACAAATAAATACAATGAAATAAACTAACTAAAGTACAAAAAATAAAAAAGAACTAAGTTACAAAAAATAAAAAAATATTTACAAACATCAGAAAAATATTACAACAATTTTAAACTAATTACACCTACTCTAAGCCCCCTAATAAAATAACAAAGACCCCCAAAATAAAAAAATGCCCTACCCTATTCTAAATTACTAAAGTTCAAAGCTCTTTTACCTTACCAGCCCTGAACAGGGCCCTTTGCGGGGCATGCCCCAAAGAATTCAGCTCTTTTGCCTGTAAAAAAAACATACAATACCCCCCCAACATTACAACCCACCACCCACATACCCCTAATCTAACCCAAACCCCCCTTAAATAAACCTAACACTAAGCCCCTGAAGATCTTCCTACCTTGTCTTCACCATGCCAGGTATCACCGATCGTTCCAGGCTACGAAATCTTCATCTAAGCCCAAGCGGGGGCTAGACATCCATCATCCGACGGCTGAAGAAGTCCAGAAGAGGGTCCAAAGTCTTCATCCTATCCGGGAAGAAGAGTAGATCCGGACCGGCAACCATCTTCTTCCAAGCGGCATCTTCTATCTTCATCCGATGAGGACCGGCTCCATCTTGAAGACCTCCATCGCGGATCCATCCTTCTTCTCCGACGACTTCCCGATGAATGACTGTTCCTTTAAGGGACGTCATCCAAGATGGCGTAGCTCCAACTCCGATTGGCTGATAGGATTCTATCAGCCAATCGGAATTAAGGTAGGAAAATTCTGATTGGTTGATGGAATCAGCCAATCAGAATCAAGTTCAATCCGATTGGCTGATTCAATCAGCCAATCAGATTGAGCTCACATTCTATTGGCTGATCAGAACAGCCAATAGAATGCAAGCTCAATCTGATTGGCTGATCGGATCAGCCAATCGGATTGAACTTGATTCTGATTGGCTGATTCCATCAGCCAATCAGAATTTTCCTACCTTAATTCCGATTGGCTGATAGAATCCTATCAGCCAATCGGAATTCGAGGGACGCCATCTTGGATGACGTCCCTTAAAGGAACCGTCATTCGTCGGGAAGTCATCGGAGAAGAAGGATGGATCCGCGATGGAGGTCTTCAAGATGGAGCCGGTCCTCATCGGATGAAGATAGAAGATGCCGCTTGGAAGAAGATGGTTGCCGGTCTGGATCTACTCTTCTTCCCGGATAGGATGAAGACTTTGGACCCTCTTCTGGACTTCTTCAGCTGTCGGATGATGGATGTCTAGCCCCCGCTTGGGCTTGGATGAACATTTCGGAGCCTGGAACGATCGGTGATACCTGGCATGGTGAAGACAAGGTAGGAAGATCTTCAGGGGCTTAGTGTTAGGTTTATTTAAGGGGTGTTTTTGGGTTAGATTAGGGGTATGTGGGTGGTGGGTTGTAATGTTGGGGAGGGGTATTGTATGTTTTTTTTACAGGCAAAAGAGCTGAATTCTTTGGGGCATGCCCCGCAAAGGGCCCTGTTTAGGGCTGGTAAGGTAAAAGAGCTTTGAACTTTTTTAATTTAGAATAGGGTAGGGCATTTTTTTATTTTGGGGGTCTTTGTTATTTTATTAGGGGGCTTTAGAATAGGTGTAATTAGTTTAAAATTGTTGTAATATTTTTCTTATGTTTGTAAATATTTTTTTATTTTTTGTACTTTAGTTAGTTTATTTAATTGTATTTATTTGTAGATATTGTATTTAATTCATTTATTGATAGTGTAGTGTTAGGTTTAATTGTAGATAATTGTAGGTATTGTATTTAATTAATTTATTGATCGTGTAGTGTTAGGTTTAATTGTAACTTAGGTTAGGATTTATTTTACAGGTAATTTTGTAATTATTTTAACTATTTTATCTATTAAATAGTTCTTAACTATTTAATAGCTATTGTACCTGGTTAAAATAAATACAAAGTTACCTGTAAAATAAATATAAATCCTAAAATAGCTATAATATAATTATAATTTATATTGTAGCTATATTAGGGTTTATTTTACAGGTAAGTATTTAGCTTTAAATAGGAATAATTTATTTAATAAGAGTTAATTAATTTCGTTAGATTTAAATTATATTTAAGTTAGGGGGGTGTTAGGGTTAGACTTAGCTTTAGGGGTTAATGCATTTATTAGAATAGCGGTGAGCTCCAGTCGGCAGATTAGGGGTTAATGTTTGAAGTTAGGTGTCGGCGATGTTAGGGAGGGCAGATTAGGGGTTAATACTATTTATTATAGGGTTAGTGAGGCGGATTAGGGGTTAATAACTTTATTATAATAGCGTGCGGTCCGCACGGCAGATTAGGGGTTAATAAGTGTAGGCAGGTGGAGGCGACGTTGTGGGGGGGCAGATTAGGGGTTAATAAATATAATATAGGGGTCGGCGATGTTAGGGCAGCAGATTAGGGGTACATAGGGATAATGTAAGTAGCAGCGGTTTACGGAGCGGCAGATTAGGGGTTAATAATAATATGCAGGGGTCAGCGATAGCGGGGGCGGCAGATTAGGGGTTAATAAGTGTACGGTTAGGGGTGGTTAGACTCGGGGTACATGTTAGAGTGTTAGGTGCAGACGTAGGAAGTGTTTCCCCATAGCAAACAATGGGGCTGCGTTAGGAGCTGAACGCGGCTTTTTTGCAGGTGTTAGGTTTTTTTCAGCTCAAACAGCCCCATTGTTTTCTATGGGGGAATCGTGCACGAGCACGTTTTTGAAGCTGGCCGCTTCCGTAAGCAACTCTGGTATCGAGAGTTGCAGTGGCGTTAAATATGCTCTACGCTCCTTTTTTGGAGCCTAACGCAGCCATTCTCTGGACTGTCAATACCAGAGTTATTTAAAAGGTGCGGCCAGAAAAAAGCCAGTGTTAGCTACGCGGGTCGTTACCGACAAAACTCTAAATCTAGCCGAAAGATAGCAAGAAAATGAAGAAAATTTGATCATAGGAGTAAATTAGAAAGTTGCTTAAAATTGCATGCTCTATCTGAATCATAAAAGAAAAAAAAATTGTGTTTAGTGTCCCTTTAATAGCTTTATTTAGTGTTGGTGATGTGGGGGGACGGCGGTTTAGGGGTTATTAGACTAGGTGCTAATGTTAGGGTGCATGAGCACACCAAGTCGGAACTTGCAAGCTTTTAAGTCACGTTGTGATATCAGTGTAATAAATAAAATAATGATAAATCACAATCAATTCAAAACATTAAAATGTGATAAAAATAAAATAAAAAGTGAACTTTGTGAATTTAGTGAAAATATTTATATACAAATGGGTACACTGTCCCTGATTTCTCCCTGGGTTCATCTTATGTTTTCAACCAAACACCTCAGAAAGAAGAAACAGAGGGAGACAATAGTGTCATTCTATTAGGAGAACCAACTGCTAAATTCAGTTTTTCATTACTCACATGAGTCTGAGCTTTTACCGAGCTCTATCGTAAAACACCAATTCCCTTACAGGCACATCTGGTAACAAATGGTACATATATTGTATCACAATCCCCAAAAATATTTTGAGGACAAAAACAATATGTCTTAATACCCAAATGTCCCTTCACTTGACCCAGGGTTGATAAATGTTCCCACACGTGTTTCGCTTTTCCTGGCGAAGGGATATTTGGGTATTAAGACATTTTGTTTTTGTCGTCAAAATATTTTTGGGGATTGTGATACAATATATGTACCATTTGTTACCTGATGTGCCTGTAAGGGAATTGGTGTTATTTTAAAAATATATCTATATCTATATCTATATCTATATCTATATATATATATATATATGTGTACAACAAAGGTTTTTTTTTTTGGTTAAGCACACCACAAAAAGACTATTTGCAACCTAGCACACACATTGTGGAAGTGCTACCAAGGTGACCAGCAATGATTAATTGAAAAAAACAAGAAAGTGTAGGTGCACATTCTACCACTAGAGTCCACATAGTTATAGCATATTGTGTGACTAAGATCCCATTTTTATTTAAAAGCATATTTTTTTGATAATATTCTTTGCAATTTAAATATATGTCGATATTATTGTGTGAGATGTCTATCCCCAATCTTATTTGAACAGTGCAAGTATATTTAGCAAATTGAAGTATATATTTAAATATGCTATAACTATGTGGACTCTAGTGGTAGAATGTGCACCTACACTTTCTTGTTTTTTTCAATTAATCATTGCTGGTCACCTTGGTAGCACTTCCACAATCTGTGTGCTAGGTTGCAAATAGTCTTTTTGTGGTGTGCTTAACCAAAAAAAAACATTTGTTGCATCTTTTAAATTAGGGAGCTGACCAAACCCTCCTTTTGGTTAATGCACACCACCCAGTTCAGGTGTGTTCCAGTTTAACTATTGTGTCATATATATATATAGCTAAGGAACTCTGCATAGACATAATTTGCTGCAGTGTGGGTACTGATTAGCATAGGACCAGTCTGATTTGGGACACCTTGTAAGTGGTAGACTGGCTTAGCAGAATATGATCATATTGTGTGACTAAGATCCCATTTTTATTTAAAAGCATATTTTTCTGATAATATTCTTTGCAATTTAAATATGTCGATATTATTGTGTGAGATGTCTATCCCCAATCTTATTTGAAAAGTGCAAGTATATTTAGCAAATTGAAGTATATATTTAAATATGCTATAACTATGTGGACTCTAGTGGTAGAATGTGCACCTACACTTTCTTGTTTATATATATATATATATATATTTGTAGATACAACAGAGGTGTGGCTGGTTGTGTGCCTAACATAACATTGCCCCAATTCGATAATACTCGGTAAAAGCTCAAAACCACGTGAGAAATGAAAAATTGAATTTTGCAGTTGGTTCTCCTAATAGAATTACACTATTGTCTCCCTCTGTTTCTTCTTTCTAAGGTGTTTTGTTGGAAACATAAGAAGAACTCGAGGGTAACACATGTTGAATATTGATGTGGTCTGAGGCATTTACCCAGATTGCAGCACATCTGGGTAAATCTAAATATTTGTGTGCATATCTCCCCTAATAAATCCTGCAGTGGAAAGAGCCAAATGCCTCAGACTGTAGCAATATTCGGCATTCCTTCATGAATAGTAAATGCGGAATATATGCACATGCCTTATTATAACGTATGAAAACCTTAGCATTAGGCTTTTTTAGCTACAGTGAAGAGTTTTTTGATGGTAACATATTGCACTAGTAGCAAGCTATGAATGAATTAGGATATACAACAGAAATAAAAAAATGCTGAGAAAAAAAAAGCCAGATATTAGAATGAGGTAACTATAGCCATAACAGAGGTTCATACATTATTTTACCCACTTACTCTGCTATAATATGTCTCACCTACCTGTATAACAAAACATTTTTGTAGCAAATTACATCACTAGAGTTATCACTTGACTCCATACCTGAACCCACAAACCCATGATGCATGCTAACTTTCTAAAACTTCCATAACATCGATACTTTACCTTTATGTTATCTCAGAAGCACCTTGGTGGCTTTATGTATGTAATGCTCTCTGCATAATAATGAGGTAATGCTTTAAATATTGATTAACCCTCATAACCAACAAATGTGGCTATATAGAGATCCCAAAGATAAACTAAAAAATAAGTCCTAAAAGCCCTCACCATATTAGCCACAGTCATATTCCCATCTGCACCCAATAAGGATATTTAAATTATGTACTGGCTGAGAGTTGTATGAAAATGAACCAATTCATGGGAGGTCCACATAAAATAGACATTCTGATATTCCATATCTGTCTCCCATTCTAGTGAGAATCTTGTATCCCTTTTGCCATTATCTTTGGTAGATAGCTAGTTGATAATTATGAGTAGCATAGATTGAAATTGAAAAACAATGTTAAGGCCAAATGTAATTTATTTCTTTAAAATAAATAATATCATAGAGCAACACACCACCTATGCTCAAGGATATGGTTCCAAATTCAGTAAACCATGAGTGACCCCTTAGCATCAAGATCTCCACATATTGTAAATAAGAGTTCTAAGCATAAACATACACATGAAGACAAAGTTTCAAAGTGTCATGCCTGTGCCTGGAGTTGATCCTGGGACCTTCATTCTCTGGCTGTTTACCTTCCCTCTTGAGCTACTGGAATGCTCTGTGTGAAATTCCTGAATCCTACTGCCTGCACTGGCTGGCTCTCTGCTCCACCTGCCTACCAGCTGCAGGCAGTTAACTAATCAGTATATAGGTTAATCTTGTACCTCCTGGGTGTGCTTCCTCTTGAGAGTGATTTTCTGTTTTGACCTCTGGCTTACTGTGACTTTACTGTTGGATAATCCAGCTGACCTTTTGCCTGTTATCCTGTTGCTGACCTTGGCTTGGACACAGACCTGAATTTGCCTTTTCCTTTGCCGTCATGTGCCTGTTATTTTGTTGCTGACCTTGGCTTAGACTCTGACCTGTGTTTTCTTATTTTTCTGCCTGCTCTATTCTTGGTCAGTATAGACTATCTCCTTTTCATCATCTGGTCCCTGGGCAGCAGAGGGTTCTATCTGCCACTCCACCTGACTATTGGGCAGGAAATTGGGGTGGGAGGTAGGATCCTCTTGCAGGCCTGATACAAAGTTGATTATTAATAATAATCATCATCAAATTATAATCATCTGTCTGTCTGGGACTTTATCTACATAGCTCTCTAGGGTTTTAAGGAATATACACACAAAACTGATGTCAAATTGACATGACCTGTGGCCTATATATTCACAACAGAAATGTATCAAATCAAACAAACAATAAGTTTTCATCATATAATCCAGAGAAATGGCAACAGTCTAATTAACACTGGTTCATTCCAGTGTATTGCAGCACTTTCCTTTACCACAATAACACACACCTCACTCATTACTGACTTAAGGAGACCTTTATAGTCTCAGCACACTTCAGATGTCAGACTCATTAACTCAAACTAGAAAAATGTAGACTAGATCCTCTACATTCAATCACCCTAATAGTGGGGTGGAGAATTTCTGAATACTATACCCCATCTACAACTGAATATCGCATAAATATGTTAACTATGTATTTACTGTAAATATTTAAAATTCCAATATTCTGTACATAGCAGATTAGGTTTTGAGTATTTTTAAATATATATATATATATATATATATATATATATATATATATATATATATATATATATATATATATATATATATATATATATATATATATATATAGTACAAAAAAGAGCACTCTCACCTTGAAATCAGCTGCCAGGGTGCCAACAGTTAAATATACAGATAGAAGAAGGCACCCACTGGTCTTTTGAAGTGTACTTTATTAGAACAAGCATTACTGTTTGGGGATACACTCCCCTTCCTCAGACAAGCAAACATAAAACACAGGAGTCTATTTGAATATATAGGCCCCTCCCACAGTGAATTGTGCCAATTATATACAGTATATATATATATATATATATATACTATATATATATATATATATATATATATATATATATATATATATATATATATATATATATATATATATTGCTTCTATGGGGGAATACATGAACGCGCACACAATATTCTAAGTTGGGATTTTTGCGCTAGCCGGGTTACTGCTAGAGCAAAAAAAGTTTTCTTTCAACTTGAAATACCAGCGTGTCAGGGTGCCAGGAATCGGACTGAGACGAGAAGTGCAAAAATAATCACACCTTTATTAATATCAAAAAATAATAAAAAGTCCACAAGTCAAATAACAAGCCAGAAGTCAAAACCAGAGCTGGTAGTCAGACAAGCCAAGTCAGGAGCCAAAGCGAATAGTCAGACGAGCCGGAATCAGCAACAAGGAAAACAGCAGAGTCAGGAACAAGCCAGGGATCAGGAACCAGGAAGGACGTCAGGCAGCCAGGTAATACACAGGAACTCTCACAAAGAGGTCTGAGACAACGCAAATGCAAAGCATACTGAACAGAGGCCCTTTAAATAATAAGTGATGATAATTCTGAGAGTGCATCCTGTCTCACACGGATGATGCATACCAGTCTGACCATAAAAGGAAGTGCAGGAAATGAGCAGCGTCCCCCACAATGCACCATAGTCAGGAAGAGAGGTGAGTAAAATGGCTGCCAGCAGCACATGGCAAACAAAACAGGGAAAAAAAACTGACAGTACCCTCCCCTCAACGACCCCTCCCCCGCGGGAGGACAAAAGGCTTATTGGGGAAACGGGCATGGAAGGCACGGATGAGGGTGGGAGCATGAACATCAGAGGAGGGAACCCAAGAACGCTCCTCCAAACCGTAGCCCCTCCAGTGAGCCAAATACTGTACACGGCTGCAGGAGAGCAGGATTTGTGAATGATCCCACGCGACAGAGCATTGGCAACATACTCCTCCATAGCACAATTCTCTGCAACAGACAGAGGGTACACCCGGCCCCGAGGAGGAATGGCTCCTGGTTGCAGGTCTATGGCACAATCGTAAGACCGGTGAGGAGGCAACGTACCGGCACGCACCTTGTCAAAAACATCTAGGAACTCGGTACTCCTCTGGCAATTGAGATACCGAAGAAGTGCACAAGACTTTAACTGGTTTCCGAAGAAAAGTGGAAATACATTGCGGGGACCACGATAAAATTTCGGACCTGCGCCAGTCGAGACTGGGATTGTGTTTTTGGAGCCAGGAATAACCCAGAAAAAACGGAAAATGTGGAGAGTTTATCACCTGGAACTGGAGGGTTTCAAAATGGAGAGCCCCAACAGCCATGGACAACGGAGCAGTTTCGTGAGTAATGAGTGCGGGCTGAAGGGGCCTGCCATCAATGGCCTCAATAGCAAGCGGAACAGACCAAGGCAAAATGGGAATGGAGCGCTATGATACAAAAGCATTGTCAATGAAATAGTCCGCAGCACCGGAGTCAACAAGAGCCTGAGTGACTATGAAGGAGTCCACCCAGGAAAGGACAACCATGACCAAAGGTTTCTCCTTAAGCGGTTCCGTGGATGAGGATAAACCACCCAAGGTCTGCCCCCGACAGGACCTTAACTGTGAGCGTTTCCTGGCTGTGTAGGACAAGACTTCAAAAGGTGGCCCTGTAACCCACAATAGAGGCAGAGCCCCTCCCTCCTCCTAAAGGCCCTCTCCACCGCGGAGAGACTCGTGAATCCCAACTGCATCAGCTCAGCATTACCTGGTGACTTGGGACCAGGAGGCATGGGGGGAAAGGGAGGCATGGGTGGGAACGTAGGAGACAACTGAACAGGAGGCTTCCGCAAGCGCTCTTTGAAAGAGGGCCTCTCTCTGAGTCTGATGTCGATTAGGATCAAAAAAGACACCGATGCCTCGAGATCCTCTGGTAAATCTCTGGCAGCAACTTCATCTTTAATCGCATCAGAGAGCCCATGAAAGAAGGCAGCAACAAGGGCTTCATTGTTCCAACCTACCTCTGCGGCAAGCGTACGGAACTCAATAGCATACTGAGCAACAGATCTTGTACCTTGCTGAATGGACATGAGTCGTTTAGCAGCAGAGGAGGATTGAGCCGGAACATCAAATACCCTTCGAAAGGAGGCCACAAATTCAGGGTAATTTGAAATCACAGGTTTAATTGTCTCCCACAAGGGATTAGCCCAGGCAAGAGCTGTGTCAGAGAATAACGAGTTGAGAAATCCCACCTTAGCTCTGTCAGAGGGAAACACCTGAGGAAACATCTCAAAGTAAATGCCCACCTGGTTCAATAACCCTCTGCACTGAATAGGATCGCCTCCATATCACTGAGGTAGAGGTGCAGAACTGGACATGCTCCTGGTAGGCATAGGTGCAGCAGCGGAAACAGGAGCAGCCATAACTTGCGGGACACTTTGGTCCAAATGTGCAGTGCGAGTCAGCAGGGCTACTGCAAATTGATCCAAGCGGTGTCCTGTACATCCATCCTGGAAATGAGGCAAGTAAAGGTGGATTATTAGCACCATCAGGATTCATGGCCTTTGCGTAATGTCAGGGTGCCAGGAATCAGACTGAGATTTTATTTATTAATAGCAAAAAATAATAAAAAGTCCACAAGTCAAATAACAAGCCAGGAGTCAAAACCAGAGCTGGTAGTCAGACGAGCCGAGTCAGGAGTCAAAGCGAATAGTCAGACGACCCGGAATCAGCAACAAGGAAAACAGCAGAGTCAGGAACAAGCCAGGGATCAGGAACCAGGAAGGACCTCAGGCAGCCAGGTAATACACAGGAACTCTCACAAACAGGTCTGAGACAATGCAAAGGCAAAGTATACTGAACAGAGGCCCTTTAAATAATAAGTGATGACATCACAATTCTGAGACTGCATCCTGTCTCACACGGATGATGCATACCAGTCTGGCCACAAAAGGAAGTGCAGGAAATGAGCAGCACCCCCCACAATGCACCATAGTCAGGAAGAGAGGTGAGTAAAATGGCTGCCAGCAGCACATGGCAAACAAACAGGGAAAAAACCCTGACACAGCGCAACCCGACTTGGACAAAAATCTTAATTCTAGCGAACTTTTCGCTTTAGTGAAAACACAAAATACTGTGCCACATCTAGCCCTAAATATGAACATTGCATAAATATGTGTTTACATGTTTTCATCTACTGAACTGCAAAGGGCTTAAATACTTATATATATATATACATATATCTATATATTATATATGATTATATATAGGTACATATATATATATATATATATATATATATATACACACAACAGGCAAACATGAATGATTTTTATTTCTTTTTTATTCTCTTCTATGTCTTCCTCCTTTAATTGGCAAAGTATGTATAATGGTCTTGACTGATTACATACGTATATATGTGTGTGTGTATATATGTATTTATGTTTCTATATGTAAATACATATATACACATATAGAAACATAAATACATCTATACAAACATATGAACAGACAAACACACACATATATATATATATATATATATATATATATATATATATATATATATATATATATATATATATGCAATATTTGAAGTTGTATGTTTTACCTCATGCTCAAAACCTATTTAATAGGGGCTAGATTACAAGTGGAGCGCTAAATTATCGCACGCCCATTTCTGACGGCATCAGAATGAGGCTCCCATTGAAGCCTATAAAAGTACTATTTTGTGAGCGCTATGCTTCCTAGCAATGCAAGCGTGAGGTAACTTGTAATACCAACGCACATTAGCATTATTATTATTACTACAAAGTGGAGCGCTAATATCACTTGTGTGCAAGCAATATTTAGCGCTCTACTTGTAATCTAGCCCTATTTTTGTTGTAAAAATAATCTTACCAAATAAAATCTAATTAAATGAAAAACTCTTTGCACATTATTTTCATATAATTAATTATTTTATGCATGTTATCTATCCATTGAGCTATACTAGAGGTTCATCTTGTTTCCACATAATAGCAATTAAGAGTTTTGCACTATTATAGCTAATTGTAAGGGTAAAAGTTGTTTAGGTGGTTTATTTAAAAGCCATATTACTGGATCTATTAGGATTTTGGTTCCTATTTTTTTTTTGTTAGTATGGCAACTTCTTTCCAAAAATTATTTATTTTGTGACGTCCACCAAATGTGGCCCACAGTGCCAACATAAGTGGAATCTATGAGTACATATGATTTTTAAACTCACTGGTGTATAAACAAATTAAATTAAATCAAATTAAAATTTTGAAGTTAGTTTCCAATATTTGTGAGGATATGCAAGTTTTCATAGTTTTTGAAAAATAAACGTTCCTGCCTGAACAAAGATAGGTTTTTTTTTTTTTGGGGGGGGTGGATTTGTAGAAAAAATGTCCCTCTCCAGTAGCAGAGCTGTGAGAGTTGAACAAAGACTAGCTATTCCATATAGACTTCTAGGACATATCTCACTGTCGCAGAAGAAAGCCTTAAATGGAAAGCTCAATTATGGCAGTTTACTTGCCTAACATTTGGCCCATCATAATCCCCATATACAGGGAGTGTAGAATTATTAGGCAAATTAGTATTTTGACCACATCATCCTCTTTATGCATGTTGTCTTACTCCAAGCTGTATAGGATCAAAAGCCTACTACCAATTAAGCATATTAGCGGCTAGATTTAGAGTTGGGCGGTAGCCGTGAAAACCAGCGTTAGAGGCTCCTAACGCTGGTTTTAGGCTACCTCAGGTATTTGGAGTCACTCAAAATAGGGTCTAACGCTCACTTTTCAGCCGCGACTTTTCCATACCGCAGATCCCCTTACGTCAATTGCGTATCCTATCTTTTCAATGGGATTTTTCTAACTCCGGTATTTAGAGTCGTGTCTGAAGTGATCGTTAGAAATCTAACGACAAAACTCCAGCCGCAGAAAAAAAGTCAGTAGTTAAGAGCTTTCTGGGCTAACGCCGGTTCATAAAGCTCTTAACTACTGTACTCTAAAGTACACTAACACCCATAAACTACCTATGTACCCCTAAACCGATGTCCCCCCACATCACCGCCACTCGATTAAATTTTTTTAACCCCTAATCTGCCGACCGCCACCTACGTTATCCTTATGTACCCCTAATCTGCTGCCCCTAACACCGCCGACCCCTATATTATATTTATTAACCCCTAAACTATCCCCCACAACGTCGCCGCCAGCTACCTACACTTATTAACCCCTAATCTGCCGAGCAGACCGCACCGCTACTATAATAAAGTTATTAACCCCTAATCCGCCTCACTAACCCTATAATAAATAGTATTAACCCCTAATCTGCCCTCCCTAACATCGCCGACACCTAACTTCAATTATTAACCCCTAATCTGCCGACTGGAGCTCACCGCTATTCTAATAAATGTATTAACCCCTAAAGCTAAGTCTAACCCTAACACTAACACCCCCCTAAATTAAATATAATTTACATCTAACGAAATTAATTATCTCTTATTAAATAAATTATTAATCTAATATAATCCAATCAGCCAATCAGATTGAGCTTGCATTCTATTGGCTGATCGGAACAGCCAATAGAATGCAAGCTCAATCTGATTGGCTGATTGGATCAGCCAATCGGATTGAACTTGATTCTGATTGGCTGATTCCATCAGCCAATCAGAATATTCCTACCTTAATTCCGATTGGCTGATCCTATCAGCCAATCGGAATTCGAGGGACGCCATCTTGGATGACGTCCCTTAAAGGAACCGTCATTCTTCAGTTGGACGTCGCCGGAAGAAGATGGGTCCGCGGTGGAGGTCTTCAGGATGGAGCCGGTCGTCATCGGATGAAGATAGAAGATGCCGCTTGGATCAAGATGGTTGCTGGTCCGGATTGCCTCTTCTTCCCGGATAGGATGAAGACTTTGGAGCCTCTTCTGGACCTCTTCAGCCACCGGATGATGGATCGCCAGCCCCCGCTTGGGTTGGATGAAGATTTTGGAGCCAGGACGGATCGGTGATACCTGGTGAGGTGAAGACAAGGTAGGATGATCTTCAGGGGCTTAGTGTTAGGTTTATTTAAGGGGGGTTTGGGTTAGATTAGGGGTATGTGGGTGGTGGGTTGTAATGTTGGGGGGGGGTATTGTATGTTTTTTTTTTACAGGCAAAAGAGCTGAACTTTTTTGGGCATGCCCCGCAAAGGGCCCTGTTCAGGGCTGGTAAGGTAAAAGAACTTTAGTAATTTAGAATAGGGTAGGGCATTTTTTATTTTGGGGGTCTTTGTTATTTTATTAGGGGGCTTAGAGTAGGTGTAATTAGTTTAAAATTGTTGTAATATTTTTCTTATGTTTGTAAATATTTTTTTATTTTTTGTAACTTAGTTCTTTTTTATTTTTTGTACTTTAGTTAGTTTATTTCATTGTAGTTATTTGTAGGAATTGTATTTAATTTATTTATTGATAGTGTAGTGTTAGGTTTAATTGTAGGTAATTGTAGGTATTTTATTTAATTAATTTAATGATAGTATAGTGTTAGGTTTAATTGTAACTTAGGTTTGGATTTATTTTACAGGTAATTTTGTAATTATTTTAACTAGGTAACTATTAAATAGTTCTTAACTATTTAATAGCTATTGTACCTGGTTAAAATAATTACAAAGTTGCCTGTAAAATAAATATTAATCCTAAAATAGCTATAATATAATTATAATTTATATTGTAGCTATATTAGGATTTATTTTACAGGTAAGTATTTAGCTTTAAATAGGAATAATTTATTTAATAAGAGATAATTAATTTCGTTAGATGTAAATTATATTTAACTTAGGGGGGTGTTAGTGTTAGGGTTAGACTTAGCTTTAGGGGTTAATACATTTATTAGAATAGCGGTGAGCTCCAGTCGGCAGATTAGGGGTTAATAATTGAAGTTAGGTGTCGGCGATGTTAGGGAGGGCAGATTAGGGGTTAATACTATTTATTATAGGGTTAGTGAGGCGGATCAGGGGTTAATAACTTTATTATAGTAGCGCTCAGGTCCGCTCGGCAGATTAGGGGTTAATAAGTGTAGGCAGGTGGAGGCGACGTTGTGGGGGGCAGATTAGGGGTTAATAAATATAATATAGGGGTCGGCGATGTTAGGGCAGCAGATTAGGGGTACATAGGGATAATGTAAGTAGCGGCGGTTTACGGAGCGGCAGATTAGGGGTTAATAATAATAATATGCAGGGGTCAGCGATAGCGGGGGCGGCAGATTAGGGGTTAATAAGTGTAAGGTTAGGGGTGTTTAGACTCGGGGTACATGTTAGAGTGTTAGGTGCAGACGTAGGAAGTGTTTCCGCATAGCAAACAATGGGGCTGCGTTAGGAGCTGAACGCGGCTTTTTTGCAGGTGTTAGGTTTTTTTTCAGCTCAAACAGCCCCATTGTTTTCTATGGGGGAATCGTGCACGAGCACGTTTTTGAGGCTGGCTGCTTGCGTAAGCAACTCTGGTATCGAGAGTTGAAGCTGCGTTAAATATGCTCTACGCTCCTTTTTTGGAGCCTAACGCAGCCTTTATGTGGACTCTCAATACCAGAGTTATTTTTATGGTGCGGCCAGAAAAAAGCCGGCGTTAGCTTTTCGGGTCGTTACCGACAAAACTCCAAAGCTAGCCGTAGGTGATTTGCATCTCTGTAATGAGAAGGGGTGTGGTCTAATGACATCAACACCCTATATCAGGTGTGCATAATTATTAGGCAACTTCCTTTCCTTTGGCAAAGTGGGTCAAAAGAAGGACTTGACAGGCTCAGAAAAGTCAAAAATAGTGAGATATCTTGCAGAGGGATGCAGCACTCTTAAAATTGCAAAGCTTGTGAAGAGTGATCATCGAACAATCAAGCGTTTCATTCAAAATAGTCAACAGGGTCGCAAGAAGCGTGTGGACAAACCAAGGCGCAAAATAACTGCCCATGAACTGAGAAAAGTCAAGCGTGCAGCTGCCAAGATGCCACTTGCCACCAGTTTGGCCATATTTCAGAGCTGCAACATCACTGGAGTGCCCAAAAGCACAAGGTGTGCAATACTCAGAGACATGGCCAAGGTAAGAAAGGCTGAAAGACGACCACCACTGAACAAGACACACAAGCTGAAACGTCAAGACTGGGCCAAGAAATATCTCAAGACTGATTTTTCTAAGGTTTTATGGACTGATGAAATGAGAGTGAGTCTTGATGGGCCAGATGGATGGGCCCGTGGCTGGATTGGTAAAGGGCAGAGAGCTCCAGTCCGACTCAGACGCCAGCAAGGTGGAGGTGGAGTACTGGTTTGGGCTGGTATCATCAAAGATGAGCTTGTGGGGCCTTTTCGGGTTGAGGATGGAGTCAAGCTCAACTCCCAGTCCTACTGCCAGTTTCTGGAAGACACCTTCTTCAAGCAGTGGTACAGGAAGAAGTCTGCATCCTTCAAGAAAAACATGATTTTCATGCAGGACAATGCTCCATCACACGCGTCCAAGTACTCCACAGCGTGGCTGGCAAGAAAGGGTATAAAAGAAGAAAATCTAATGACATGGCCTCCTTGTTCACCTGATCTGAACCCCATTGAGAACCTGTGGTCCATCATCAAATGTGAGATTTACAAGGAGGGAAAACAGTACACCTCTCTGAACAGTGTCTGGGAGGCTGTGGTTGCTGCTGCACGCAATGTTGATGGTGAACAGATCAAAACACTGACAGAATCCATGGATGGCAGGCTTTTGAGTGTCCTTGCAAAGAAAGGTGGCTATATTGGTCACTGATTTGTTTTTTGTTTTTTTGTTTTTGAATGTCAGAAATGTATATTTGTGAATGTTGAGATGTTATATTGGTTTCACTGGTAAAAATAAATAATTGAAATGGGTATATATTTGTTTTTTGTTAAGTTGCCTAATAATTATGCACAGTAATAGTCACCTGCACACACAGATATCCCCCTAAAATAGCTATAACTAAAAACAAACTAAAAACTACTTCCAAATTATATTTGGATCTGAATTCTTTCACACCATCGTAAATAAAGTACTTACTTGGTGGCTCATAATGATATTTAGAATGAAGTGTCATTTTTTAAACGATTAAAAGTCATAGTAGAGTCATATGCCAGTTGTTTTGGTGTGTTTCTTGATAGTAAAACGATTTACAAAACACAAGCATCATGTTGCCTCTTTCTCAGAATGAACAACACCTCCACAATTTTATACCTCTGTCACTTAAGGGAGCAAAATTTAAATTGCTTTCAGTTTTTACATTTCGCAAATAATTTTCTATATCAATTCCTAGACAGATATTTTGGGCTAGATTACAAGTGGTACTCTAACTTGCACGCAAGCTATAAGGAGTTTGCACGCATTAAAAGTTGCGCATGTATTACAGGTTGAAAATAACCGGGTTTGCTTCAGCACAATTTAATTTAACGCACGTCAGGATAGTGCGACTTCCGAGCTCTGGTTAACTGTCATGCTCAACAAAGATGTTGCACAAAACACATAAAAATTATATTTAAAGGTACAGTTTCAATCATATAAACACTATCTATTAAAAATTATTAAAAATAAAAAATTGCAATAAAAAGTTATAACGGTTTAAAGATACGAGGTCTCAGATGTTAGAGAGAAAGAAAGGCAGGCAAAGGGCTTTAACATAGAGATACATACCTATACATGTCTAAATATGTGCAGTATATGTATGTATATTCAGTATATTTATGTACAGTATATATGTATGTATATATATATATATATATATATATATATATATATATATCCTCCATGTGTATCTGCACTCCCAATGTCATATAGTCGCCAACCAGGATGGCCCAGAACATCAGGAACAGATGGGAGATCTTGGCGACGGACCCGAATTTACCGTTTGAACATATGGATCCCCCCATTATGGGATATAGACGTGGAAGGAGCCTAAGGGATCTACTCATGGCCACAGACCCACAACAATGCTATATGAAGCAGCAATGGCTGAAAACAAAGAAGAAGGGTTGCTACAGATGCCTGGGATGCACAACATGCAGTGGTATGATCCCATGTAAAGTTTTCAGACATCCACATACGACTCAGAAGTATACAATAAGACATTATATCACTTGCACGACCACTCATGTCATCTATCTTTTGAGTTGCTGTTGTGGCCAATTTTATGTTGGAAAAACGACAGACAATGCACGCCTGAGAATGGCTAATCATAGATCAGCCATAAGGAGCGCCTTGTATAAAGGGACATCAGACCAACCTGTGGCAAGGCATTTCCTTACGGCCAAACATAAAGTCACAGACCTAAGGTTCATCCTAATCGACCACGTCCCGGCCCTCAAACGGGGTGGGGACAGGGATACTACCTTACTCCAGATGGAAGCTACATGTATTCATAGACTTGGTACCCTATACCCTAAAGGACTAAATATGTCCAATGACTGGCACTGCTTCCTCTAATAAAAATGCAGAATGACTATTATTCCTTCCGCTCCTGTGATGATGCACCTGGTGAGTTTCGCCCGCGATTGTGGGACACAGGCAAGATCTGGACTTTGACCAGCGGAGTACAGGTAATACACCTCTTTGGCCATACTTTGTCATATTGTAGGTGATTAACTAACCAGTGAGTTTCATATGTCCTAGTGTGATAAACACTTGGTGGGACCTACTTAAAGAGTCTTTTTTATGGGCCTATAGGGTGGCTGTACACTGATGGAAGCAGGTCATATTAGCATATGGCATATGGGTATTCATGCGGTACCTTGGAAGATCCTGGAATGATTAAGGGTCAGCTTCTTTTTCAGTCTGTGAACAGATACATAACTACGTAACACTAGAACTCTGTTTGGATGTATTAACACGGGTCCTATTGGATCACAAGGACCAACTTTATGCTGCTAAATCCTTACTTATTCATTAGTGATATTGTGATGTAACTTTGATTGCCACTTATAACAGTGTACCAATGATAAAATTTGAGGTTCTACTGTATGGACAAGTTGGAGTCCAGGCACAAGGTATTGTACTATATTATCTTATATAAGTTTGCACGTATGTGACATTGATTAGCCTCTATTCTGCGTATTTGACACTACAGGTAGCTTAACCCTATGGCTAGTATATTAGACAGTAGATCACGGTTAATAATGTATGAAACTACCAGTATCTGTTGGGGTGCCTATGTTGAAATATTTGATGGTTTCATAATATTGAAGTGTATACGGCCTCTTGAAATGCACGCTACTTATCTCAGACATGAGACATTTGCGTACTTCTTATGTACAATATGGTTTCCTTATGAGCCTCTTTTTTACATTAATGACCAACCGTGGTGGTATAGACTTATACACACTACCCAATATGCTGTCCACCTCTAACAACATACACACTCTGACTGCAGGGGACTCCCTATATGAGACATCCACATATAGCCTCGTTTACAGCTAACACATGTGACAACGGGCTGGCATGAGCGCACACTAGTGTTGTTTTCAGGCCAGCAACTAGGTTACCATGACGACGCACACACACGCGCATACGTCACTGGTATATGCTAATTAGCAATGCGCTAGGCTAAGGAACAGTACGGACGCCGGAGCTGCTTCTCTTGGCGCTTGATACTAAAAAGGTTTTGTTTTTCTGATCGCTACGTTGTTCCCTCACAGAGCTTTTGGAGCTTGATTTGTTCTTTAGGAAGAACATGACTTTTTGACACGCAACGCATCTACATCTGATATAGGATTGATGATTTTTTCCTAGAGACTATCACACACCAATCTGTTATAATACGATTTGACGTAAACTAACTACAGGTACAATACTTTATTTTGAATGAACCCACAGATTGTATACGATAATATGGACTTGCTGCAATATGACATTTGAATTGTATAGGTCTGTTTTGACTGGTAATAACATATATAGTTATTGGGATTGAATGTGATATATTGTGACATTTGAATTTGCAACACATAGCAGTGTTTGTCTAAAATCAATATAACATGTTTTAGAATTTGTATGCCTCTAAATGTAATGATTCAACTAAGGTATGAACATATGGTTGCCTGGATCCACTTACATATTTAATCATTAGCATATCTGATAGTTTATGCATTTATTATACCATCTATACAATTTTGTAAAATATATGAATGCCTGTATTGGTAGTAAGGTCACACTGAGGTATACAGGGGTTGTCACCATGACAACCCTAGTTTTGGCGCAATTCACATTTGATTTGGTGGTGGGTGGGGCTTAAGGGGTATATAAGTCACTGTGTTTAGTTGCATGTTTGCTCTGGTCTGAGGAAGGGGTCTGTGAACTCCGAAACGTTACCTAATAAATAAAAAAATTTATAAAACCCAGTGAGTGCAGTCCTATGTTGGATATAGACTGTATACTTGTTTGACTTTGCACCCTGGTTGATGACTACACAGCATTGGGAGTGCAGACACACACGGAGGATATATATATATATAAGCAAGCACAAGGGGGAGTTGCTTAAGCACACCACAAAAAAAAAAACATTTTAAAGTTTTTAAAATATTAGCACACATATTGTGGGAGTGCTGCCAAAAAGACCAAAACAATAACAAAACAACAAAGAGGGTTGGCGCACATCTAAATACTTGAATCCACATGTATATAACATTAACAAGCAAAATTATATTTATGCTGCAAGACTTTAAGTCTAAATATCTTTAAATAAAGTTGGGATCTTAGTCACACAATATGGCCATATTCTGCTAAGCCAGTCTACCACTTACAAGGTGTCCCAAGTCAGACCAGTCCTAACACTAGTCTGTTTAGCTATGCTGGGCTGAGTCATTCGATTCTAATATTAAATACAGAATTCCAACATTGCAGTGCTATGCCTCAAATCATGACTGCACAGAATGAAACTCCCTAGCTATATATGTATATATATACCATAGTCACATTATACTAGTCAGTTTACCTTTGCTGGGCTGAGTCGTTCGATTCTAATATTAAATACAGAATTCCAACATTACAGTGCTATGCCTCAAATCATGACTGCACAGAATGAAACTCCCTAGCTTAGTATATATATATATATCAAGATCACATTATATGGGATACACCTGGGCTACTGGGCTGGGTGGTGTGCATTAACCAAAGGGATTTGGTCAACTCCCTATTATAGAAGCAAACACAAGGGGGAGTTGCTTAAGCACACCACAAAAAAAAAAACATTTTAAAGTTTTTAAAATACTAGCACACATATTGTGGGAGTGCTGCCAAAAAGACCAAAACAATAACAAAACAACAAAGAGGGTTGGCGCACATCTAAATACTTGAATCCACATGTATATAACATTAACAAGCAAAATTATATTTATGCTGCAAGACTTTAAATCTAAATATCTTTAAATAAAGTTGGGATCTTAGTCACACAATACTGCCTTCACTCCGGATGAAGATAGAAGATGATGGATCCATCTGGAAGAAGACCTTCTCTGCTGGACTTCAGGAACAGTAAGTACCTATTTGGGGCTTAGGTTTAGGATTTTTTATTTTCATTTTTGGGGTGTTTTTTTTTAGATTAGGGTTTTTTTGGGGCTTGAAAAAGAGCTGATTGCCCTTTTAAGGGCAATGCCCATACAAATGCCCCTTTAGGGGCAATGGGTGGTTTAGTTGTTTTTAGTGTTAGTTTATTTTTATTTTGGGAGGTCTGTTAGGGGGGACTTAGTATTTTTTAGAGGTAAAAGAGCTGTTTAACTTAGGGCAATGCCCTACAAAAGGCCCTTTTAAGGGTTATTGGTAGTTTAGATTAGGGGTGTTTTTATTTTGGGAGGGGGCTTTTTTATTTTCATAGGAATTCGGTATAAATTTTTAAATTTTTTGATGTAATGTTAGACTTTTTTATTTATTGTAATTTAATATTAGTTATTTTTTATTTTAATTGTAGTTTAGTAGTATATGGGGTTAATTTAGGGGGTATTAGGTTTGGTGGCTTAGTAATTAAATTAGTTATTTGCATTGTGGGGGGGGGGTTGGCGGTATAGGGGATAATATATTAATTAGGGTTATTGCGATGTGGGGGTTTGGTGGTTTAGGGGTTAATAGGTTAATTAGGTTTATTGCAATGTTAGGGGTTGGCCGTTAAGGGGTTAATATTTTAATTGTGTTATTTGCGGATTAGGGGTTAACAACTATTATTTTGCGATGTGGGGGTTGACGGTTTAGGTGTTTGGTAATACTTTGTTGCGGGAGGTTAGGTTTTTTTGTTATACTTCATGCGGGCGATTACGTGTTTTTATTTTTATTTTTTGCGTGCAATTACGTGTTTTTTTAGTTATTTTGTGCAGGCAGTTGCGTGTTTTTCTTTTTCTTTTAAGGATTCGGGTTTGCCTACGCTGCATCCAGGTGGATTTCGAAAATGGCAGGGTGGTGAAAGAATCACGGTGGATTCTTTCACCCCTCTGCCATTTTCAGAATCCACCGGGATGCATCTTCTATGCATCCAGGTGGATTCTATTGGCTGCTCAAGCAGCAAACATTCTTTTGGCTGCCTCGCACAGCCAACATTCCTTTGAGGATGCGTGTGCAACTGGCGACGGACGCGTTACAAATGCGATTATAGTATAGATATATAGTTATAAATATATATTTGTGCAAAAAAACGTCAGATATATGTAGAAATATGTATTTATGAATAAATAGAACATATTCTTCTATGTGAAGAACATTGGAATGTGAAATTAATATTTTCATGTCGGGTTAGCACACTTGAGAAAACACGATCAGGTTCGTGTGCGACTAAGGGTGTTAGGATATTTTTTACTGTTCGTGCTCCTTTGAAGTCTATGGGGGAATAGGTTAACTTGGTTGTGATATTTGAAGTTCGGCTAAGTACCGCTCCACCCGTAATCTAGCCCTTTATTAGGCACAATTGCAAATTGATTTTCACATCCCTTAAGTGAAGACAAGAAGAACAAACACATTTTCCTTTAAACTCTGAAGATTTGGGGTCCCTTTGCAGTCCACCTTTCTGCAAATAACCTTAACTTTCCAGCTGTTTGTTTTTTTAATGTTTTTCCTCCATTTGCAGTGCAGCCCAGAGATCTTTTTCAAATTCAGAGATATCATTTAACTTTACAAGGACATGAAAGTCAAAAATAATTTTGTTTGGTTTCCTTTGTTGAAAAGCATAGTAACATGCAAGCAATAGTGTAATAATACAATGCACATTTTAATCTTTACCTTTTGCACTTTATGCCCCTTTAATAAACCCTTTATGGTCACCAAAAACTCTCTTCCTATTAGAGATGTCCATCAGTTATCCTATACTTCCTCTACATTTCCCTCACCACTCTTCAGATCCCAAGTGATTCCTCACAAAATAATTCTTCATTAAGTTCTTTTCTTAAATGGGATGGTTAACTTACAGGAATATAAACTTATCACATTCAGCAATCTCTGCAGGGCATGTCCTCATTAGCAGTGCTCATATAGGTCAAACTCAGTACATCTGTAGAATTCTGAGAGCTATTCGTATTATCAAAAACAAAATCTACACATTCTATATTTTTCTAAAGGATGTTAAGTTAGTAGCTTCTTTCTTTAAATCTTGGCCTCCTAACAATTTACTGTCTGCCAAGTTAGTCACACTCCTTTATCCTTCAGACAAATGTGAGATGCAGCGAGGCCGATTTATCATTGCCCGAATGGGGCCAAATACCCCAGTTTCTGCGCGAGCCTTCAAGCTCGCCGTAAACTTGAGTTAAGAAGCAGCAGTCTTAAGACCGCTGCTCCTTAACTCGTCCGCCGCCTCTGAGGCTGCGGACATCAATCTGCCCAATTGCGAATCTGCAGGGGGCGGCATTGCACAAGCAGTTCACCAGAACTGCTTGTGCAATGATAAATGCCGACAGCATATGCTGTTGGCATTTATCAATGTCTGGCGGACATGATCGCTACAGTGGATCATGTCCGCCAGACAAATGATAAATCGGCACCAGTGACTATTCATTTTAATGTTCAAACGCTCAATTCTAAATTTTTGTTTTCCAGAACTATATTTTGGAAGGTGGTTTGTTTTAGAAATAAAATCAACAGTTATGTATCACAGCTTGCATCTCTGAGACCTGTTTCTATTAAACAACTTTTGTTTCTCTTTATTCTATATCATTCTTGTTACTTCCACTAGTATTGCTAGGTGACTTAAAGGGATATGAAACCCACATTTTTTTCTGTCATGATTCAGATAGAACACCAATCAACAAGCGCTACCCAGGTTCTGAACCAAAATTTGTCCGGCTCCTAAGCTTACAAATCTTTCAAATAAAGATACCAAGAGAACAAAGAAAAAATTATAATAGGAGTAAATTAGAAACTTGCTTAAAATTGAATGCTCTATTTGAATCATGAAAGAAACAAAATGTGGGTTTCATATCCCTTTAAATAGATCTTGATCAATTCCCACTTTGAATGTAGTTGTTTCTAAAGGTTGTATGAAATCTCTTTTTTTACAAGACCCGAAAATCTGAAAATTTGCTTAAAGTGAATGTAAACTCACCGTCACCTCTCATCCTCATGTTGTGAATCTCGCAAAATAAAGGCTAGTTTAATTCATCATTTTTTTATAAATGCATAACAAATACGAATATAAAGGTATTTATCAATATTTTTCTTACTTTACTCCTCCCGCATTTCTCAGGTGATTGACCGTTCCTTAAATAATCGATTACACCCCGTGGCATCCAGCCCCTTTTTTTCTACGTCACGCGATGTAACTGTGCATGCGTTCCCTGCAGATTCGTGATTGACAAGCAATGAGATTGCGATAAAAATTGTGCCACGCATGCGCAATGTAATTTTCTTTGCGGATAACGATTCTCAATGGATCAGGGAACGCATGCGCATATTAGACATCGATTTAAACGCATGCGCAAATGGATTTCTCGTTCTGAAGGGGGTTTCAGGACTACGTAATAGAGCAGGCGAGACAGCTCTATACGCAATGTTGTCTGAGTACAGGAAGTCCAGGATGGGAGGAGTTATCCTTCAAAAGAGATAAGTTCTTATATAAATTATAATATGATAAAAATATTTTTTATGAATAATAACATTGCAGTTTCAATGAGAAGTTTATTGAGAATTGGTAGTGTAGATTAAAAATCTTAAAATTTACATTCACTTTAAGCTTTTCTTTATTTGTTTATTTTAGTATTTATTGATAACACAATTTTTAGTATTATTTGTTAACAATTCTTTATTTGGCATTAAACTAGTCTTGAAATCAAATGATGACTGTTTTACCTGTGTAACAGAGCAATCA
Source organism: Bombina bombina (assembly GCF_027579735.1). Lineage (NCBI taxonomy): Eukaryota > Metazoa > Chordata > Amphibia > Anura > Bombinatoridae > Bombina > Bombina bombina. The sequence goes on along the minus strand of NC_069501.1, from coordinate 889,126,039 downwards.
AGGTTTTGCACAAAGGCAAATATTTTCTAAACCCTCTTGAAGACTTTCCTTCTAAGGGCAAGATTACAAGTGGAAAACTATTTATAACTTTATAAAAATAATGTACACGTTGGATTCCGCACGTAAAAATCAGTATATTCAACTCTATATAATAGTACCCAAAGTAAAAAGCATAACATACTGATTACAGTATGGTCCTTTGTACAACAGGATGTGTATCCTAAACATATAAAGGACACAAGCAATCTAAGATATCCATTCCTCCCAACATTTCCCAGCTAGATTCCAGAACCGGGAGTTGCAGCTGCCTGGTGTTCTTCGCATAACAAAATATGTTCTATTTATTTAAAAATAAATATTTGTATATATATATATATATATATAAAAATTCAACAACAAACAGGAAAAGGCACCCGGTCTCCAGACATCCAATCTCCAAACATTAATACAAAGAAAATGATCCAAGGGAGGTAATCCACAGACTGTCACTCTCAAAGGTAAAAGCAAGCTGGAAGTTTATTCAGCAGTAAAATATCAATAAACAACGGCATCCATAAAGGAAGTTACAAATGATTAGCACAGGTCAAACATGTTTCGTATACATCAGATACTGAACTTTCTCAATGACCGCTAGTTGATAAATGGCTGCAGTAGCCTTTAGATATGCCTGAATTGACTCCTCCTCTGATGGTTATCCAATCTAAATGTTTAGATAGTTACAAATCAAATAATCAATTAGTTAATTAAATTATTCTCAATCAGCATATGTGCTTATACAATTTAGTAACACAATGATAGCAAACTATTTACATATAAGGAAAAACCTATTAGTGAAGGTACAATATTATTACATCTTCAAGGCACTCAAATCAGATAGGAAAAAAGTAAGAGGGTGAAAATTACTCAAAAATAAAATACTAAATCCAAAAGCAAAAAACCCCAAAAACAAAACATAATTATTCATTTTGTGAACAATTTTACATCACACTCAGAGTTTAATCCTCTCGGCACTCTAGTGTCCAATTGAAATATCCAAAATACTTCTCTTTTTCTGAGAATCTCATCTCTATTTCCCCCTCTGGGGAGTCTGGGGATAACTTGGATACACTTGAATGTCAAGAGGGAAACATCTGAATTATGTTCCCTTTTAAAATGTAGCGACACAGGAGTGGTAGACTCAGGATCTTCAATTGACCTAAGATGCTCTAAAAAACGATCTTTCAGGGGATGAGTAGTGAGCATACTGCTTATTGCACCCCCTGCAGGTGAGAAGATATATAACATATGAAGAATTGCATGTTAAATGCTGTCTAATCCGATATGTCTTACCAGTTGATTGTGAGGTAAATTATAAACTAAAAAGAGCAAAAGAGCAAGATTTACATCTGGTGCTGCTGCACTTAAAAAACCCCGGCTTCAAAGAGAGACAGTTTTTATTCTTGTTAAGTGGCAACATAGAGGGTGCCAACATGTTTCCTAAGGTCTTATTTTTATGTGGAATAAAGTTACACTTCTCATGCACTATATCTTTTAGAGCTTCATCCACTTCTAGAATAGATAGCGAACTCTTCACAATATTGCATATTTTATGATATTCCTTATTATAAGTAGTTATAAACTTTGATTTATTCTCAAAAGTACTAGGCTTACTCTTGCGTACAAAAAGAGAACCTTTTTCCAAGACATCCACTTGTGTCTTGGCATCATCAAGCATACTCTTATTATAGCCCCTTTTCAGAAAACGATTGGTTAATTCCTGAGCATGCAACTCATATTTCTCAGGCTCAGTACAGTCACGTTTAACCCTCATATACTGGCTTTTGGGTATTAAGGCAATAGTATGTCTAGGATGACATGAATTGGCATTCAAAATAGTTTTGCCTGCAACCTCCTTACAATACAATTGTATGTCAATGTTTTTTTTCTCAATATTAGGATAAAGCTCAATGTCAAGGTAAGAAATTTTCTCCTCACTATTCTCATATGTGAATTTCAAATTTATATCATTATCCTGCAAGTACATCACAAATAAGGTAACAATCTCTTTGGGACCCCTCCAAATAAAGAGAAGGTCATTTATATACCGACCAAAATACGCAAAGTGCTCCTTGAAGGGGTTAGTATCCCAAAAGATGTGGAACAGTTCCCACCAACCTAAATAAAGGTTGGCATATGAGGGGGCGAATTTCGCCCCCATAGCTGTTCCGCGCCTCTGGAGATAATTTTCCCCTCAAACAGGAAAAAATTGTGTGTAAAATGAATTGCCTTCATGATGAATTCTTTTAACTCAATACTATAACTTGAATAATTATCCAAAAAGTTCTCAACAGCTTTAACACCCTTTTCATGAGGGATGCAAGTGTAGAGTGAGACAACATCCACTGATAGAAAAGAATAACCAGTCTTCCATTCCCGACCTTCCATCTGTTTAATCACATCACTGGTATCCCTTACATGATTCATTAAATTCACAACCAAAGGTTGCAAATAAGCATCTATTATTTCAGATAATGGCTCAATAAGAGAACCGATTCCAGCAACTATTGGGCGCCCAGGTGGTTTATATAGACTTTTGTGGATTTTAGGCAGATAGTGGAAAATCGCAACTTTAGGAAATTTAACTGCCAAGAATTCTGCATTCTTCTGGTTTATTACACCATTATAGGTAGCCCAATCAATGATGGAATTTAATTCTCTTTGAAACTGAAAAGTGGGGTTGTGGGGCAGCTTAACATATACCTCATTATCTGATACTTGTCTAACTGCTTCAACTAGATAGTCTTTCTTATTCAGGACAACAATCTTACCCCCTTTATCAGATCCTCGAATGACATGTCATCAAGTTTCTGCAATGACCTTAAGGCCTGGTACTCATGTTTTGTCAAATTGTCACCCTTATGCAGATTAAAATTGCTATTAGCATGTAGATCTTTTAATTTTAATTCCACTGTCTTTTGAAAAATTTCAATTGCACTAGACCTTGTATTGACAGGATAAAAATCAGTTCTGCACACTTGTCTTGAAAATCTCCAGGTGTTGAAGTATCCATATCTGCTGAAGCAGCTGGTTTATCAGAGTCAGTTTTATTGGCTCCCAAAAAGTGTTTTTTCAGGACCAAAGTCCTGACAAACCTATTAAGATCAAGAATAGTATTAAATAAGTCAAAATGTACAGTAGGAACAAAATTTAGGCCCAATGAAAGGCCACTCACCTGATAATTAGTCAACACCTGTTTTGATAAATTAACCACATTATTGACATCATTATCATCGCTGGTGACTATATGTATTTTCTGGCTTGACCGCCCCTCCTTCTCTAGGGATATCTGTGTGTCTTGGTCTGAATCTGGGTCTCTGATTATTGCAGCACCAGATGTAAATCTTGCTTTTTTGCCCTTTTTGGTTTAGAATTTACCTCACAATCAACTGGTAACACATATCAGCTTAGACAGCATTCAACATGCAATTCTTCATATGTTATATATCTTCTGACCTGCAGGGGGTGCAATAAGCAGTATGTAGGGCTCACTATTTGTCCCCTGAAAGGTAGTTTTTTAGAGCATCTTAGGTCAATTGAAGATCCTGAGTCTACCACTCCTGTGTTGCTACATTTTAATAGGGAAGATAATTCAGATGTTTCCTTCCTGATATATTAGTGTATCCAAGTTATCCCCAGACACCCGAGGGGGGGCAATAGAGATGGAAGAACATAGGAATGTAAAATATGCATAACGCATATTGAAAAATTGCTAACTTCATAATATATATATATATATATATATATATATATATATATATATATATTTCCACTGTGTATCTGGACTCACAATTCAAAGATAGTCAGCAACCAGGGTGCTCAGTCAAAATTTCAATAAGTATCAACACGTGGGACTGCACTCACTGGATTCAGTTCAAATAATACCTTATTTATTCAATGGTGACGTTTCGGGGTACGCAAACCCCTTCCTCAGACCAAACACAGTGCACAAGAAACAAAGTGAATTTAAACCCAAATAAACCCCTCCCATCTTACATTCCAAGAAATTGCGCCAAAACCGTATCCATGGAGACCAGGTAGTTACCTGGCAACCATGTCACACATACAATTTAAGGCATTCAAATAACAGTGGTGTGATTATTACTTCCTAACTGTTAATAAGACAAAAAGAAACACCAGTGTGTAAACACTTATGTGTATAAAAACTGTGAAGACATCATGCTTAATATATACCTTTAAATTCAGTATATCAAATCATATACAATATAGGTAAAATCATTTGAGTAAATATATAAACCCCTCTGCAACAACGTAGCTTATATGTTCAAGTTTACACACTAATCGGTGTATTATTCGGCACCAGATAATGTTAGGCTGCTAAGAAACATAGTTACAGTTTGCGTGGCTAAATGCAATTATTGCAAAGATGAGCTTCATATTTAGTGTTAGAGAGAATAAATGTTATCATTTAATATAGACATTTAACCTTTGCTCAGTGAGTTAGGGATTAGTGGAATGATCATATCGGATTAGGTATAATATTAGTTACTCACTGTATATTATGAATTGCTGCTAATCGTTCAACAGCTGCTGCGCTGTTCAAAGAGTCTATAGTGTGTCAGTTGGGCGCAAGTTACAGACTCAGCCAATCAACGGCTTGTTTAGTCTGCCGCATGGCTCATTAGCATACCGTGACGTCACCGGGCTTTGCAACTAGACTCTGTAGTAGCGTGGCTAATTTGCATATTGAGATCATACCTGTCAGAGCGTGATTTTCAATACTGTTTACGCTCAGTGTTTATGTGCTTTGTAGTGCTAACGTGGTGTCCTAATGTTGCAAGCGTAGTTCATAAGTTATATGTTGGAGCCCAACATTTACCTTGTATGGCGTATGTGTGATTAGCGGGACCGATTAGGGACAAAAAAATGTCAAGCAGCCCCTGTTAGATCAATGCCTATCTTAGTTGGTTAGTCACCTGTGTGAGTGTAATAATGCTAATATAGGACTCCTGTGTGTTTAGGTTTGATATCATATGGGACTGCAGGGAATGTTCCATCACTAACACTGTGTTCCATGTTTGTTGTATATAGGCAATATTATTATAAAAAGGTCTATCAGTGCTATCAGATGATACATGTTATAAGGGGTATATAATATCACTGATCCCTGTTTAGTGTCTATTCATCATGATATTCTGGATCAATAAGTTAAGTGCTTAACCAAGATATGCCATCATAGTTATAATTGCACCTCATATATTAGTCATCATATGTTAATATAACCCATACTGTGTTCTGAGTTAGAGGTAAAGTAAGTTATATGCCATGTGCCTCCCCAACCTAGGGGTATATTTAGTTATAGACCTCATAGATAATCATTGGTCTGTCCCATCACAAGTGGCAATCATGGTAAACATAGTACTTTTTACACCTATATGCAGTCCATCATTAGTATGACATTATAAAATAGCATAAACGACTGTTAGTCAATATAAATAGCCAGAATTACGTATGATCATCAATATCAGGTATATTGTTCCTGGAAGTTGAATTAGTGTTGAACCAGTATTTAGACCAGGCGGCACACATCAATAGTATGGATAAAAGTATAGTCAAATATGAGATCAGTCCCCATGGTTCACCCCACTCCATATGTGCACATCTTCAATTCAATCTGTAGTTCAAAGACCGTCACTAGTGTAATGATGGTTATTGTTATGAATGGGATTTATTGGGTCAGAACTAGCGTATACCCCACTATGGCATGGTTGTGTACTCTGATCTAAACTACCAACCCAATCAACATAACAGTACTTACCCATGTTCCATGGGTTAAAGGTAGCAGTGCCAGTCATTTGACATATTCAGGCCTTGTGGATGTAGGGTTCCCAATCGGTATATCCATCGTGTTTCAAGTTGTAGCAATCTGTTATCCCGATCACCTCCACGCTTCAGGGGGGGGACATGATCTATTAGAATGAATCGTAAGTCTGTTACTTTGTGATTTGCCTCCAAAAAGTGCCTTGCTACTGGTTGTTCAGCAGTGCCTTTGTCCAGTGCACTTCTTATAGCCGATCTGTGGTTAGCCATACGTAGTCGGGCATTATCAATTGTTTTACCTACATAGAATTGTCCGCAGCAGCAGCTCAAAAGGTAAATTACATGGCTAGTGGTGCAGGTAATCAAATGCTTAATGGTGTATTTTCTGTTGGTGTGTGGGTGACGAAATATTTTGCATGGTATCATCCCACAGCATGTGGTGCAGCCCGTGCACCTAAAGCAGACAGTTCTTTTTGTCTTCAGCCATTGTTGTTGATAACAGTGTTGTGGATCAGTCAGCATCAAATGGTCTCTCAGGCTCCGTCCACGCTTATACCCCATGATAGGGGGATCCATTACATAATGTCAGATTCCAGAATTTCCCATCTTTCTCTGATGTTGCTGGCTAGTTTATTCTTTCCCTTATTGTAAGTAGTGGTAAAGATAATTTGTTTCTTCTTTTCATCCCTTGGTTTATTTAGAGTCTCGCCAGTTTTAATCTCATCAATAACTTCCTTGATCAGGCTATTTTTGTAGCCGTGTTGTAGAAACTTGTTTGCCATCAGTTCCAATTGCTGTTCTCTATTTGTTGATTCAGTGTTGTTTCTGACAACCCTCATCATTTGTTATTTAATGATGGCCTTGCGTGTATGGGGTGGATGATTACTTGTTGCTTCCAGAAGTGAGTTCCTATCAGTTGTTTTTGAATATAGTGTAGTGTATAACTTATCTTGGTTTTTGTAGATCCTCAAATCTAGGAAGTCAATCTGTTGGTAATCATATTTAACTTCGAATCTTATCGGGGAGTCTTTGCTGTTTAGCTCATTCACCCAATTTGTCAAGGCTTCTTCTTCACCCCGCCAGATCAGGAATACATCATCTATGTACCTCTTGTAGCATATGATGTCATTGTGGCTGTATACCCCCATTGTCTCCTTTTCGTATTGCTCCATAAAGAGGTTAGCATATGAAGGGGCCACATTCGAACCCATGGCAGTCCCCATGAGTTGTTGATAGAAGTATTTCTCGAATCTAAAATAGTTGAGTTTTAGGCATTTCTCCAGAAGGCTGAGTATAAAGTTTTTTTTTAGGGGTGACAACCAGATCAGGAAACACAAGAGGCCGAGGCCGCACCCAAGGAGGGGCAACTATTGCAGGAGGGAGACCACCACTACCGCAAAGACGATAAACCCAGACATAGTGATCAATATTAGCAATAAGATGCTGACCAAAGATGAGATTAGCCTGCTTAATAAAGGATTGACTTGTATTCCCACATTCAAGGATGATAATTTTGACACCTTCCTAGATATTAACAGATTTCAGAGAAACCTCAAGCTTAAAAAACACTTTGGAAATACCGACAATGAAACAGAGATGAAGAAATTTAAACCAAGAAGCAAGTTTGAACCTATAAACAGCGGACCAAGCATTAAAACATACACTAGACTTATCACTAAGGACTCAGAATTGATCACGAATGATGGACAAAGACCTAACCTCTCCAGGGGTGAAAGACAAGCCTTAAAGTCTCTGGCTACTGACCCAAGCATCGTGATACGCCCTGCGGATAAAGGTGGGGCAATTGTCATAATGGAATACAACCAATACAGAGATGAAGTCCTTAAGCAACTCAGTGATGTTACAACTTACAAGAAACTAACATGGGACCCAACCAAAACCTTCAAGAAAGAGATTGATAATCTAATACAAGAGGTGGCGAACAACGATTGGATTAGTGAAGATGAAGCTAATTTTCTCACCACAACATATCCAATACATCCAATTCTCTACACGTTACCCAAAATACATAAAAACCAGCAGAATCCGCCTGGGAGCGGAGTGGAGAGGTTCCTTACTCCAGCCCTTAGCCCAATTTACCAACTCTATCTTACAACCATTTGTGAAGGGCATGGACTCCTATATCAGAGACTCCAGTGATTTGATCACACTATTAAATACTTTGGAGGACATCAACAGCAATAATATATTGGTGACTATGGATGTAAGGAGCCTCTATACAGTCATCCCACACAGCAAGGGGATTAGGGTGATAGAAAGTACATTGAACCATCACCCATACATTGGACCACCAATAAACTTTATACTCAGCCTTCTGGAGAAATGCCTAAAACTCAACTATTTTAGATTTGAGAAATACTTCTATCAACAACTCATGGGGACTGCCATGGGTTCGAATATGGCCCCTTCATATGCTAACCTCTTTATGGAACAATACGAAACGGAGACAATGGGGGTATACAGCCACAATGACATCTTATGCAACAAGAGGTACATAGATGACGTATTCCTGATCTGGCGGGGTGAAGAAGAAGCCTTGACAAATTGGGTGAATGAGCTAAACAGCAAAGACTCCCCGATAAGATTCGAAGTTAAATATGATTACCAACAGATTGACTTCCTAGATTTGAGGATCTACAAAAACCAAGATAAGTTATACACTACACTATATTCAAAAACAACTGATAGGAACTCACTTCTGGAAGCAACAAGTAATCATCCACCCCATACACGCAAGGCCATTATTAAATCACAAATGATGAGGGTTGTCAGAAACAACACTGAATCAACAAATAGAGAACAGCAATTGGAACTGATGGCAAACAAGTTTCTACAACGCGGCTACAAAAATAGCCTGATCAAGGAAGTTATTGATGAGATTAAAACTGGCGAGACTCTAAATAAACCAAGGGATGAAAAGAAGAAACAAATGATCTTTACCACTACTTACAATAAGGCAAAGAATAAACTAGCCAGCAACATCAGAGAAAGATGGGAAATTCTGGAATCTGACAAATCACTTCCATTTTATGTAATGGATCCCCCTATCATGGGGTATAAGCGTGGACGGAGTCTGAGAGACCATTTGATGCTGACTGATCCACAACACTGTTATCAACAACAATGGCTGAAGACAAAAAGAACTGGCTGCTTTAGGTGCACGGGCTACACCACATGCAGTGGGATGATACCATGCAAAATATTTTGTCACCCACACACCAACAGAAAATACACCATTAAGCATTTGATTACCTGCACCACTAGCCATGTAATTTACCTTTTGAGCTGCTGCTGCGGACAATTCTATGTAGGTAAAACAATTGATAATGCCCGACTACGTATGGCTAACCACAGATCGGCTATAAGAAGTGCACTGGACAAAGGCACTGCTGAACAACCAGTAGCAAGGCACTTTTTGGAGGCAAATCACAAAGTAACAGACTTACGATTCATTCTAATAGATCATGTCCCCCCCCCTGAAGCGTGGAGGCGATCGAGATAACAGATTGCTACAACTTGAAACACGATGGATATACCAATTGGGAACCCTACATCCACAAGGCCTGAATATGTCAAATGACTGGCACTGCTACCTTTAACCCATGGAACATGGGTAAGTACTGTTATGTTGATTGGGTTGGTAGTTTAGATCAGAGTACCAACCATGCCATAGTGGGGTATACGCTAGTTCTGACCCAATAAATCCCATTCATAACAATAACCATCATTACACTAGTGACGGTCTTTGAACTACATATTGAATTGAAGATGTGCACATATGGAGTGGGGTGAACCATGGGGACTGATCTCATATTTGACTATACTTGTATCCATACTATTGATGTGTGCCGCCTGGTCTAAATACTGGTTCAACACTAATTCAACTTCCAGGAACAATATACCTGATATTGATGATCATACGTAATTCTGGCTATTTATATTGACTAACAGTCGTTTATGCTATTTTATAATGTCATACTAATGATGGACTGCATATAGTTGTAAAAAGTACTATGTTTACCATGATTGCCACTTATGATGGTACAGACCAATGATTATCTATGAGGTCTATAACTAAATATACCCCTAGGTTGGGGAGGCACATGGCATATAACTTACTTTACCTGTAACTCAGAACACAGTATGGGTTATATTAACATATGATGACTAATATATGAGGTGCAATTATAACTATGATGGCATATCTTGGTTAAGCACTTAACTTATTGATCCAGAATATCATGATGAATAGACACTAAACAGGGATCAGTGATATTATATACCCCTTATAACATGTATCATCTGATAGCACTGATAGACCTTTTTATAATAATATTGCCTATATACAACAAACATGGAACACAGTGTTAGTGATGGAACATTCCCTGCAGTCCCATATGATATCAAACCTAAACACACAGGAGTCCTATATTAGCATTATTACACTCACACAGGTGACTAACCAACTAAGATAGGCATTGATCTAACAAGGGCTGCTTGACATTTTTTTGTCCCTTATCGGTCCTGCTATAATCACACATACGGCATACAAGGTAAATGTTGGGCTCCAACATATAACTTATGAACTACGCTTGCAACATTAGGACACCACGTTAGCACTACAAAGCACATAAACACTGAGCGTAAACAGTATTGAAAATCACGCTCTGACAGGTATGATCTCAATATGCAAATTAGCCACGCTACTACAGAGTCTAGTTGCAAAGCCCGGTGACGTCACGGTATGCTAATGAGCCATGCGGCAGACTAAACAAGCCGTTGATTGGCTGAGTCTGTAACTTGCGCCCAACTGACACACTATAGACTCTTTGAACAGCGCAGCAGCTGTTGAACGATTAGCAGCAATTCATAATATACAGTGAGCAACTAATATTATACCTAATCCGATATGATCATTCCACTAATCCCTAACTCACTGAGCAAAGGTTAAATGTCTATATTAAATTATAACATTTATTCTCTCTAACACTAAATATGAAGCTCATCTTTGCAATAATTGCATTTAGCCACGCAAACTGTAACTATGTTTCTTAGCAGCCTAACATTATCTGGTGCCGAATAATACACCGATTAGTGTGTAAACTTGAACATATAAGCTACGTTGTTGCAGAGGGGTTTATATATTTACTCAAATGATTTTACCTATATTGTATATGATTTGATATACTGAATTTTAAAGGTATATATTAAGCATGATGTCTTCACAGTTTTTATACACATAAGTGTTTACACACTGGTGTTTCTTTTTGTCTTATCAACAGTTAGGAAGTAATAATCACACCACTGTTATTTGAATGCCTTAATTTGTATGTGTAACATGGTTGCCAGGTAACTACCTGGTCTCCATGGATACGGTTTGGCGCAATTTCTTGGAATGTAAGATGGGAGGGGTTTATTTGGGTTTAAAGTCACTTTGTTTCTTGTGCACTGTGTTTGGTCTGAGGAAGGGGTTTGCGTACCCCGAAACGTCACCATTGAATAAATAAGGTATTATTTGAACTGAATCCAGTGAGTGCAATCCCTACTTGTTGATGTATATATATATATATATATATGTAATAAAAAGTACAAAAAAGTACATTATTTTCTATGGGCAAGATTACAAGTAGTGCGGCAAATCAGTTGCCAAAACACTGCACGCGTTATGGATTTTTCGCATTTGGTGATGCGCAGCTATTACAAATTGTGTTAAGCCGGGTAATCTAAATAGCCAAATCACATGCTCATTCATGTATTCCCCATAGAAGTCAATGGAGAAGACAAATAGAAAAAAAAAACACTAATATATTGCGCAAAAAGCCCTTAAAAAGTGTATGTGAAAATGCAAATATTTCATATTTTGAAAATATTTTCAGAATGGAATATGTTCTATTTATTAATAAATAAATATTTCTCTATATATGGATAATGTGAGGAATTTTGACTGATATATCTATTTATAGCGAGATATGCATATGAATATATACAGTATATGTCTAGATATGTCGAGAACTATATGCGAATATCGCTTTGAAAATCCCTCTGAGATATTGTTTAATGTACATAAGATTGTAATGTGAAATATTTTCATTATATCCGTAGCTAAACATACAGTATCTCACAAAAGTGAGTACACCTCACATTTTTGTAAATATTTTATTATATCTTTTCATGTGACAACACTGAAGAAATTACACTTTGCTAAAATTTAAAAGTAGTGAGTGTACAGCATGTCTAGCAGTGTACATTTGCTGTCCCCTCAAAATAACTCAACACACAGCCATTGATGTCTAAACCATTGGCAACAAAAGTGAGTACACCCCTAAGTGGAAATGTCCAAATTGGGCCCAATTAGCCATTTTCCCTTCCCGGTGTCATGTGACTCGTTAGTGATACAAGGTCTCAGGTGTGAATGGGGAGCAGGTGTGTTAAATTTAGTGTTATCACTCTCACACTCTCTCATACTGGTCACTGCAAGTTCAACATGGCACCTCATGGCTCTCTGAGGACCTGAAAAAAAGAATTGTTGTTCTACATAAAGATCACCTAGGCTATAAGAAGATTGCCAAGACCCTGAAACTAAGCTGCAGCACAGTGGGCAAGACCATACAGCGGTTTCACAGGACAGGTTTCACTCAGAACAGGCCTCGCCATGGTCGACAAAATAAGTTGAGTGCACGTGCTCAGCGTCATATACAGAGGTTGTCTTTGGGAAATAGATGTATGAGTGCTGCGAGCATTGCTGCAGAGGTTGAAGGGGTGGGGGTTAGCCTGTTAGTGCTCTGACCATACGCTGCACACTGCATCAAATTGCTCTGCATGGCTGTTGTCCCAGAAGGAATCTTCTTCTAAAGATGATGCACAAGAAAGCCAGCAAACAGTTTACTGGAACCATGTCCTGTGGAATGATGAGACCAAGATAAACTTATTTGGTTCAGATGGTGTCAAGCGTGTGTGGCAGCAACCAGGTGAGGAGTACAAAGACAAGTGTGTCTTGCCTACAGTGAAGCATTGTGGTGGCCTGCATGAGTGCTGCCGGCACTAGGGAGCTACAGTTCATTGAGGGAACCATGAATGCCAACATGTACTGTGACATACTGAAGCAGAGCATGATCCCCTCCCTTCGGAGATTGGGCCGCAGGGCAGTATTCCAACATGTTAACGACCCCAAACACACCTCCAAGGTGACCACTGCCTTGCTAAATAAGCTGAGGGTAAAGGTGATGGACTGGCCAAGCATGTCTCCAGACCTAAACCCTATTGAGCATCTGTGGGGCATCTTCAAATGGAAGGTGGGGGAGCGCAAGGTCTCTAACATCCACCAGCTCTCTGATTTCATCATGGAGGAGTGAAAGAGGACTCCAGTGGCAACCTGTGAAGCTCTGGTGAACTCTATGCCCAAGAAGGTTAAGGCAGTGCTGAAAAATAATGATGGCCACACAAAATATTGACACTTTGGGCCCAAATTGGACATGTCTACTTAGGGGTGTACTCACTTTTGTTGCCAACGGTTTAGACATTAATGGCTGTGTGTTGAGTTATTTTGAGGGGACAGCAAATTTACACTGTTATACAGGCTGTACACTCACTACTTTACATTGCAGCAAAGTGTCATTTCTTCAGTGTTGTCACATAAAAAGATATAATAAAATAGTTACAAAAATGTGAGGGGTGTAATCACTTTTGTGAAATACTGTATGTCTATACATTTAAATCCATGTTTCTCTATGCATGTGTATTTATGTCAATGTAAAATCCTGTTTGTCTGCTTTTTATTTTCTAACACCCCAGATCTCGTATTTTTGAGCCCTTATAACTTTTGTGTGCAATATTTTTTTATAAATATTTTTATTACACAGTGTTAATATTAGTGTAAGTGTACTATGTAATGTATTTTTTAAGTGTTTTGTGAAACTTTTATGTTGCGAAAAACTGTTAACTATACAGCTCTTTGAGCGCGGAAAGGATTGTTGCGCGCACAATTGCAAATTTTCATAACTTGTAATAGCTGTGCAATGGAAATTGATTGCTTAAAGACCACATTGTGTGCGGAAAACTCATAATGCGCGTCTTGTAATCTTGCCCTATGTGAAGAACATTGGAATGTAAAGATAGATATATACTGAATACATATTTAATAATAAAAACTACATTATTTTCTATGTGAAGAACATAAGGAAGTAAATATGCGTAACGCGCTTCGGAAGGCGCAATATTTTGGTTTAAAGCAGTGTCAGGTAAGCACACATGAAGAATTGCTGAGAGAGAGAGAATCTTTACTATATATTATATTTATATATACAATCAAAAGTACATTATTTTCTATGTAAAGAACATAGGAATGTGGCTGGGTTAGTGTAAGTTATTAAACATACTGTAAAATATTCTAATAATATGTTTAATAATTTTAATACTTTTTTATAGGAATAGATATATAGGTATGTGTATATATATATATATATATATATATATATATATATATATATATACAATAAAAAGTACAAGAACATTGGAATGTAAAATATGTATAGTAAATATGCAGTAAAACAAATACATCTGTACACACATATACACACACACACACACACACACACATATATATTTATATATTTATATACACATACATATTTAGACATGTATGTATATATATCTATATGCAATATATTTTTTGGAATGATTTTATCAGACAGTGTTATTATGAGTGTAACTGTACTTTTAAAGGTATTTTTGATGTGTTTTGTCCAACTTTTTTATGTATAACAGTTAACCAGGGCTCTGAAGTTGTGTTTACCTGTTAACAAACGTATTTACATTTAACTTGTAATATGATTGCTACTTCCAGTAAAAAGCTGAAATATACCCCTTATTGCTAGCACACAACATTTAGTGGTCCACTTGTAATCTAGCCCTATATGTTTAACCTCCACAATGGAGTTAAATACATAGGTAAAGTCCTGCACAGGAGATTACAAGCCTTGCAGCTTCCAAGCAGGACACTGGTGGTCAGTCAATCAGAAGCAGCAGTAGCATGACCACACCAAACAAGGTTTGCTGATCCCTCAAAGAATATACCATTATTTCATTTTAACATGCCACAAATTGATATTATTGATTAAAAGGACAGGAAACCCCAACATTTTCTTTAATGATTTGGATAGAACATAAAATTTTAATCAAGTTTTAAATTTATTTTCATTATCAAATTTACTTTGGTCACTTGTAATCCTTTGCTGAATTAACATCATTGCACTACTGGCAGCAAGATGAACACATCTAGTCAGCCAATAGCAAAGACAAATGTGTGCAGGCACCAATTAGCAGCAGCCCCCACTAATGTAAGATATGTGCGTATTCTTTTTCAATAAGGGATACCAAGAGAACGAAGCACATTTTAAAATAGAAGTGAATTTAAAAGTGTCTTAAAAGTACATGCTCTATTGGAATCATGCAAGTTTAATGTTGATTTTCCTATCCCTTTAAATAAAAAAACTTGCATTCAAACCCATAAGGTCATCATGAATATTGAATAAATTTGCCACCATGTTTTACTTTCTCATTGGTGGTGGTACAATTTTTGCTTATATTTAGATTTGTGAAAGCCTAGCAAAAATCTGTAGAAAATCCTATTTCTTATAAAAAATTTTGCATGTCTTCCTTAAAAAAGGAAAACATACTTGCTAATTTCTAAGTGCGAGGCTCAAAATGCATAGAAATAGAATAGAAAATAAACCCCAAAACACCCAAGTTTAATAAAAACTTTTTGGCTTCTAACTTACTACTAGCGTTGCACTCATATTTTTTTTTTGCGCTTGATAGCTAACTGTGCTCAAGTAAAGAAATTGGTGCGGCCGGACTAGCACTGGTATTATAATTTGAAAGAAAACGTAAGCATGTGAGCAAAAGATTCAGGAGCATTAACTTCAGGACATACAATATCATGTCCGCGCGAAGTATTTTGTCCCATAGACTTCTATGGGGTGCACTGAAGAAATCCTTTTAAGTTAGCATTCTTGAACTAACCCGACACTGCTCTAGATCAACTGCTCTATAGCTGAAGCTGCATAAGAAATACTTTGCATTCCTATGTTCTTCACTTAGAAGATAATATTCTTTTTATTTTTAAATATATATTTCTACATCTATTTTTATTGTAAAAAATATATACATATATATCTTTATGAATATATACAGATATAGATATATAATGTATTTACAAATATATAGACATATATACATACACACATATTTAGACATATAGTTTTATATATATATACAGTGTATATATATATATATATATATATATATATATATATATACATACACACACACACATTGGAGCCCTTTCCAGCCAATCAGTTTGCCGTATACCATATCCCTTTTTATCTCTTTTAAAACATTTTGTTTTATCAATATTAACCACTTCACTACTGGGAATTTGAGAGAAAAACTTGCCCAAAGTACTGGAGTATTTTTAAACAGAAATTTAAGTTTAGATTTTTTTGATTTACCTATGAATACTACATGTATATTTAAAGTAGACAACCCAAGGCATTGATCTAGGCCCATTTTGGTATATTTGATGCCACTATTTGACCATCAGATACTATCATAAAAATAAATTGTTAACGTTTTTGCAAACTTTCGGTTTTTCATTGAATTTTTTTACACACAACTAATGCAGTCATATGAAAAATGGTTCTAAAAGCTTCTCTGGTATCTCCTTATTTAGAAGTAGCAGACATGCATTGATTTGCCATTGCTTTTTGGCAAATAGAATTCTACTAATTGCAGCTGCACACCTTACATGAATTTCCTGGTAGTAAAGGGGTTAATCAGTTTGTAAGGTTCATTTTTGATGCAGAGTAGAGATTACCCTCCCACCTGACACCTCCCACTCCCTGATCCCTACCTGATCCCTTCCAAACCAATCTCTTCCCTCCCTCACTCCCCACTGTTTACCATTACCTTAGGTACTGGTAAACAGCTTGCCAGTATGCAATTAAGGGATTTTTATTTTATTATTCTTTTTCTGCAGTTTAGTGATCCATCCTCAACCCTCCTACCTCCCTGATCCCTCCACAACATCTCTTTAACCCTCCCACTAGCGATGGCCATCATAGGTACTGGCAGCTGTCTGCCAGTACTCAGTTTATATGTGTTTTTTATTTTATTAATTTCTGGTTTTTTCTGTAGTGTAGTTGTGCCCCGCGTTTTGTAGTAGAGAAATTAAACATTCCATTGTTCATATGCAATAGAGCGGCAGCTTTGGCATTAACAAGCATTCTTCTGTTTGTTAATGGTATATGTCGGAAGAAGGGGGTAACTACCCTGAATTAAAAGCACTTTAACAAATCAAGATGAGTGCCGCCTCCTGGTTATTGCTGTTGTGGGTTTTTTGAGAATATATATATATATATATAAATATACATATACAGTATATGTTATTTTAGTTTATGCCATCAGGTAAACATAAGTTGTTTTAAGTCTATATTATTTTGAAGTAATTTTAGATTTGTTCTTTCTCCTTCAAAAAATATTATTTTCAGCTGGGCTGGATGAATTCCCGCTGTACTTTCCTACATGCTTCCATGGTACATAATGTATTTTGGAACAGCACAGCGTGAAACACCACCTGCAAATTCAGTGTGAAGAAAATATTTTGAAAGATTATAAATAGTTCTTCCATTAGGATGGCCTCAGAAATTTCTTTCATAATTCCACTGAAGGTTTTATCAGTTGTGTTTTTTACATTGTGATACAATTCCAATGTATGTAGGTGACTTTTCATAGGTCTGTCAGTGATGTCTATTACAATGCATCACCAAGTGCAATTTAAAAGACTCACAATGTGCCGTGCATCTGCCTTGTCAAGACTCAAGTGACTCCTTTGGCTTCTTTATAGTTTGTCACAACAGGCAGTGACTTAGATCATAATGGAAACAAATTAATATATTTTAGTTACTATTTCACAGATCAAACTGTTATTTAAGAATATTATGCTTCTTCAGATAGAGAAAACATAAGCTTAGTTTTCATTCTTGCAAGGACATTAGAATATTGCAAGGGAATTTTTTGAAGGATGACAATAATCTGTTCGATACTGCAGGGGTTCATGTTGAGAACAGTTACAGCTTATAGGCGAGTAATTGGTTAGTTTTTATTTATTTTTTTCTCTTTGCTGTTCACATAAAAAAAAAAAAATGCCTGCGTTTTGGAGTAAAAAAAGTAATATTTTTTTGTGAATACAATTTTACTTAGAAATTAACATATAAATAAAAACATCTGTCTTAATTTTATGCTTTTGATTACCTATTGTCCTATAAGAAAGTTATTTTGGAGAGAAATTCAGCTGTCTGCAAATGTATATTTTTATGCATACAATATCAGATTTCATTGTGCACTAAGTTTCTGGGAACTATCTGGACAGGGACATGATCAAGTGAAAACGTAAAGGGACAGTCTATTCAAAAGAAAACGTTCATGATTTTTGCCTTGTTTCCTTGGTATTCTTTGTTGAAAGCTAAAACTAAGTAGGCTCATATGTGCCATATAGATAACATTGTGCTCACTCCCGTGGAGTTATTTATGAGTCAACAATGATTGGCTAAAATGCTAACAATACAAATTCTGCAGTAGACTGTCCTTTTAAGCCACCACATAAAATGAGCAGAAATAAATCACAAGCACATTTTTTAAGTGAGCCTCAAAATGCTGCTTATATTTACAAATATATAAATATCCCAATAATAATAATGTGCAGCAGGAAATATGAATAATAAAGATCAAGTAAACAAAACCTGAAACTGATGGTTGTAAATGGTGCTATGATTGCTAGTTCTATAGTAGAAATAACAAACAGAAATTTTATTTAGTAGGGAATTTCTGACATTGTATCATTGCTGCAAATTATGTTGAGCAAACAAAAACAATGATGAATCATAGACCTAGTTCATTAAAAGTTGGGTCTTTGGGGGCGGAGCCAGCAGCCAAACAGGGAAGATGTGTCTGAGGGTTCTCCTGCTGCAATGTATCAACTATAACGGGGAATTGGGACTAATCCTCTGAAATTTGCCCCAAAAACTAGCCTAGCACCTGCAGGACGCTTTCCACATTACATGGGGAACTCAGTGGTCTGTCACGGAGGTAGATTTCTAGCTTGATCACCTTTACTAGCTGGGAAATGCCCAGGCTTCTGTGGCCTACAAAAGATTTGGCACCAAAGGAAGGGGAAACCGTGTCAGATATATACAGCTTAACTAAGGACTTTATACTGCAGTATGGAGAGATTCCACACATCTATATATACCTTATTATTGGACTTGGCTCGTAAGCTAGATAATAGATTTAATGACCTACAAGCTATCATCAAGCAGATCAGCATGGCAAACGCCGTTCAACTTATACCACCCGAACAAGACGCTGCAGCACCAAACAAGGAACATTCTGCTCTAAAACAGATACCAATTTATCTAACAATGGAACATGGACAGACTCCAGGTTACATCGAGAGAGGACATGCTGATCTCAGTTTGGAGGCTTCCACCTCTGCTAGTTTACCGACTTTCACTATTTCAGAGATTACACCCAGGGCACATGCTCTCGCTACAATGTCAGATGGCAAACGATCTCAGTACACAAAACATCTTACGCTATTCCAGTCAATTACCCCTGTTCTGTATTTAGTCGGAGAACTACAATTTACCTCTACAATTTCTATGTTTCTGTCAGGAGATGCGGTCGATCTCCACAGACGAGGTCTAGGTCTGTCTAGGGCATATGTGTGGTCGGAGCTGGCAAGCGGGCTGGAGAGGTTTTTGCTCTTGGTATCCATGCTGGAGCTGACAACTGAATCTCCCTGGGAATCATCACAGAATGCCTGAAGTAATCCTAACAAACCTTGGGCCTCATGCCAAAGTGTCTTGGTCTCGATCCGTTCCGGCATAGGTTAGATGTGGGAACGTTCTTATAACAATCAAGGTGCTTATTAATAAGACTCATGGACCGTTTATGCTTGGATATATGTTTGGACTTATATTTTGGTATTATATATCTACAATTTCTGTACCGTTGATCTAACCTATATAGGACAGCTGTAACTCCACAGGCAATTTTTTTAATGCACGGATTAGATGCATCAGTTTGTATGTATATTTATCTAGTCCATGCTGGGTAAGTTGGGTCAATCTCACTTTTCCTATTCTTGTTATTATTATTATTTTTTTTAATTTATTTTGTATATATTCTAAGGCCCTGAGTTAACTCCCCAGACACGTCCCCACAACCTTCCAATGAGCCACATATAAGCTATTGTTATATTTGAATCTCTTGGTACCCATAATCCTTCTTTATCCTTTTGTCTGATGGTGTCTATATATATTCTCATTATTTCTGTGTATCAATAGTGTTTAGTAGGCTACATGGACGTATGTAGAACTCCTCATGCTGTTATATTATATGCTTAGTCATTGTTGTATAGAAGGTACGCATTTCCTATATGGTTTACTGATTAGCTAGACATGCTTGAGACATTCACAACATTCTGTCTTCTAAAGGTTATGTTCTCAGACACCTATTATTGACTGTTATTAATTTTACAGCAAGTTTTATTGTTTTATAAGTTAATATAACATTTACATGATGTACCATATTCAGATAGTGAGTTGGATATTTATAAATTATACATCAATAGACGGCCAATTCTCTGTGAAGGTGTTCAGACCACATCCAGTTTATAGCTTAAGCCGAATGAAGGTACACAGTATAGCAATTTATATCCAGTGCCACGATGATATTAGGCTAAGTAAGCATACAATATGTGTAATCAGTCCATACATGGTTTCTTATTTACCCTTTCTACTACAGTCAGTGGGAGTTATATCTAATATTGCATTAAATCGAGTTCATCTTCTCCTCTTGTATATACCCTAAAACATTGAGCCTCTTTTCTCCCCAGCCGGCAGGGGAGGGAGGGGTGTTGCTGTAGATAGAGGTAATGGATGCTGGTTTTGACTGTTTGCCAGTTTGATGCTATTTATACAATTCTTATTGTGCTTTGGTTACACCTGCAGAGAGTATCTGGATAATTGTACAGTATATACATCTTCATGCTGTTGCGGTCCTGAAGGGTAAAGTTTATACTATTGATGTTACTACTTAGTAGTCTTCATAATTATTTTCTATTTAATTATATTATAACCTCCCCCCCATATACTCACATGGGCCCCTTAGTGGGCTACATCTAATATATAGTTTGACTGTTTTCTATTTACGTAATGTTCACTTTTTGGCATATTGCCTTAAGCAGTGCTTACCCGCTGTTGGATTTTCCTATTAATAGGCCCTTAGGGGCAATATACAGGACTAACAAGGTTAACCAGTCTTTCATATATCATTTGGGCTAAAAGTGTCCAACTCATTAGTCCCACAAAAATTACTAAGAAATTAGGTTTCAAATGAACACATTTTAGTATATATTCTGCTTTTAATTTTGTTTATACCTTTGTAATGTGCTACATGAAAATGTTGATGTACATGTTATAGGTCTTGTTGTGAATTTGCCTTTTCTTTTGTGAAAAACCTCAATAAAAACTTATTAAAAATAAAATAAAAGTTGGGATTTTATGACTAGGTTTGCAGGGTAAATGTAGGGACTTTTCCAGTTACTGTAAATTGTTTTTTGAAGATTCCTGAGACTTATGTATTTGTGTTCTAACATTTTACACTATTGCATTACCTGCTACCAGTTTATCATGGATCTGGTCTTCATACTGCTGTTTTCCCAACTGTTTGATGGATCTTAAAGGGACAGTCAACACTAGAATTGTTGTTGTTTAAAAGATAGATAAATGCCTTTATTACCTATTCTCCTGTTTTGCATAACCAACCAACACTGTTATATTAATATACTTTTTTGCCAAAATCAAAAAACTATACTAACACAAAACTAAACAAAAGCAATAGTCCTTGATTTTTTTTTTAAGGCATAGCCCTAAAGTGATATAGTTATTTTTGGTAAAATAAATACTAACCTATTCTACAAGTAAAGGGCATTTGGTTGGGAATTGCCCTTAGCTATTTTGCTGCCCAAAAAAAAAAAAACAATAGCAAAAAAAAAAACTATTCTAAAATCAAATCACTTTTTCTATTGGCTGATATGAATTTGAAAATTAAAATCGGCCAATAGGAATTCAAGGATACCCCTAAATACATGCTGCCATGTAGGAGCCAGATTCAACTTTGGTGAATATGATTTTTGGGGTTTAGTGTTAGGATTTTTTTGGGTGGGTTTTTTTTTTTTTAATAGGGTTTTTTTTTAAGTTTTTTTGGGGGGGCAGCAAAAGAGTTAAATGACCTAAGGGCAATGCCCAACCAAAATGCCCTTTTCAGGGCAATTTTTAGAGTACGTGTTTTAGCCTTTTTTGTAGGGGTTACTTCTAGAATGGAGTAGTATTTATTTTATTGTCTTAAGTCTGTGATTTCAGTGAGATTCATCCAATAACAGCATAAAGGCATTAAGGCTTCCAGGACCAGGAGTAAAACCAATGGATTTAATAAAGATTTTGACCTGGGACATGCGCTACTGTTTAAAAATATATGAAATACAGCTAAGAAAGGAAGGATTGAACATATATCTAAGTCAATCAAAGCGGGACACAGGCTGCACAAAGTTAATCAAAAGCTTTTATTGCCATAAAGCTCAAACAGTTCAAACAGGCCGTCTACCCTCCACCCTATTCCTAAAAATGTGCAACTAAAACCTAGTGAATTACATAAATATTAAATATTAGAACAGGCCGGCCGGCTTGCAAGTCAAATTGCAACAATTACAATATTTATCAGCTATGATGTTTGAGACCGTAAAAATATGAACATTATCTCATATGTTAACTTCCATATAGTCCATATAATTTTTCACGGGGCCCCAAAATTGCAGTTGTACTAATTATTAAGGAAAGTTCAAAAGTCCAGGCACATTAGTGTCAAAAACACGCTCTGGTCTGTATGATTCCTTCAGATATCTGTACAATGTGGCAACATCATTACTGCTGTATTATATCATTTTTTTATTTTTTTTTAATATTTTTTTATTGAGGCAAAAAGAAAATACAATTAAAAGCATCATTTGCTTCAGGAACAGAATAATATCCATAGTCAAGGAAAATAAAGAATACACAATACCATGACCGCTATGTACTGTATACATAAGTGAGTACAGCATAATCATAGCAGTCAAGCGGCAAGTCGCAAGGATTGGACTATAAACAAATATAACAAATGCTAGATAACTGAGCCCCATTTTTTTTTGTATAAAGTGTAACACATGTTACCCCAGTTAAACTCTAGCAGCCTCTCTTGGACTGCTGAAACTATAGAGAGGAAGATATCTGGGGGCATGCAGGGGAAAAAGATAAAAGGGCCACTTTTGGACCCACAGGACAGTATTTGAACAAGTTAGTTGAAAATTAAATTGAGAAGGAAACCCTCATTACTAGTGATTGAGAGAATGCATTTGGGGGAGGAATTAAAGCAAAACATCTTGGATGCATACAAACATCATAGGGTTCCACAAAGTAGGGCATGATAAAAGTATTTTGCATAGAAAGAATGCTATGTCAGCAGACAAGTATTTTAAATTATACATTTGAGGGAGGGCTAACAACAAACATTATCTCTAGGTACCATGAGATGTGAAGGAGATATCATAAGAGTAAGAGTATATGTAGCAATCTAGGGACAGCAAATAGATAATTACCCATTTCAATATGGTAGAGTGAGTGGCTTCCCATCACCTAAGTGTGTACCAACTATTTTAAGGACAATGGCGGGAATAAGAATTCAGCAGAGTACACTGACTTATGCACAGACTAGTAGTTACCAAAATTAATCAGATGTTATATCATATAGTGTAATATATGAAGGATCCTGCATCTCTACCTAAGTGAGAACTATGGTGTCTTGTTATAAAGGGGTGTGAGGGATAAAGAAAATTGCACACATTTATAAACAGTGGATAAAATAAGTGCAGAGATATCATTTCACATTATGATGAAGTACAGTGACAGACAGAGTGATCAATATATATTAAGTGAGGTAAACTTCACTGCATAGCGTAACTTGGGGAATAGTCTTTACAGGATCAAGTAGTGGAACAGTCATTATTGGAAAGTTCACTTCAAACACAAGCCCTCAGCAATAAAATGGACATCAATCTTCATGGGGGGCATTAATAATGTACAGAGTGATAGGGGTAGCTAAACCAGAACATGAACTAATATATGTAGATCTACCGACTCCAGTTATGTTCATACCACAGACACTGAATGTTAACAGGTAGATAGATTCTCCAGTTCAGTTGAGACCTCCGTATGGCATGCAGGTCAGTCCCCAGACAATTGCCATTAGTAACCCACGCCAAGTCTGCAAACCTACCATTCACCTTCCGATGCGTCCGGGACTCCACTTAAATTGCAGCCACATCAGAGCCGCCACCCCGACACCTGTGGGGTAGAAGCTATATGTTTAACCCACTCTGGCTCTACCGAAGGATCCGGCTGAAAGCTGTAGCGCAAGTCTTTGCAGTAGGTCCAGAGACTCCCAGCGCCAGCAGTCTCCGGTCGCCATCTTGGACTCATTGTGTGGAGGGGGGATCTGACCTTTCAAGAGCAGCCAGTCAGCCAACTTGTGAGGAGGACATTTCTCGGCTCCCACTAGCTTATGGAGCCAGGGCAATGGTGAGGTCCGTTGTTTGATTTTTGCAGCCTCCTTTATATTCCGCTGTTGCTTTGCATCTGACACCTGCTCCCGAGTCGCCCCTGCCGCCACAGCTCTTGTCAGTGCCGTAGTTGCGCCCACTTGTTCCTGAGTACTGCTCTCAGTAGGTCCTTGAGGGACAGCATTCTCCACACAAGTGATAACTGTTTTCTGGACCTCCGTAGCCTGAGCCTCAAACTGAGCCTCCTTGTAATTTGCTGCTGTGTTGTCCGTAGCAGTAGCGTCAGAGCAGCAGACATTGGGATTGTTCCAGGCAGCATCGATACCCCTACTAAGGCGCGCAAAATGTTCATTTAGCAAGCGGATTAGGTCCCGCTCGGAAATGGCATATTCATTCTCCATCCTATTTATAGTTTTCTCCGTAGTTTCCCACTTAATGACTCCTACAGAATGGCAGTGGCGTAGCACTGCTTTACCCCGTTTACGGGGGGGGGGGGGGTGTTGAGACCTCTCCTATACAGAGCCGCTGTAGGCTTAAACCTCCGGATCGGTAAGATGATGCAGTCACACAATAAACTTGGTAACACTCGGTTGTGCTCAGTCTCCTGAGGAACAGACTTGAGGTTTTAGGGATAATGGTGAATAAATACTGCTGGAAAATAGAGAAGTTTAACAGCAGCCTGCACGTCGCTTCCAATATTGCATCCATTCAGGATGCTGCCCAGAGACACGCCCCGTATTATATCATTTTGTGCATATGACTGGCTCCATAATTAACTCAAATCTCTTTAATAGACAACGCACAATGTACCATGGCAGGACAGACCAGGCTGTGAACCACAAGACTTATCAAGAAATAATTTCAGCTGTACCTGCTTCCCAGTCGGATCAATCTGAAAAATTCTTTGTTTGTTTCTGGACTCTTCACTTGCTTACCGCCATGTACGCTTCAGCGTTGCTATTCGGATTCAAATTTCGCTGGCTTGTTCTCAGCTATTCACCTCCTGTGCATGCTCAATCATGACGCCTTTCTCCTCTCCCACATAGGGCTGAGTGTCGGGGCCTCATCAGATGTATTGGTTGAGGGGTGTGTATCAGACTTTATACTACGATTGGCTCGAAAGTCCACCCCTTAAACAGCATTCGCTTGCATAACAGCCAGCAGCAGCTGCACAGGAAGTAAATGGGCAGCTGCACAGGAAGTAAATGCATCCACCTAAAGAAGTCATCCACAATTCAATAATTCCCCAGGATATAGAAACTTTGTGAGCTTGCAGAAGAATATTAAGCACATGATCAGAATGTGAATTAAATTACACTGTTTAGCAGAAAAACTATGAGAAGCAGGACCTGTATAAATAAAAGAGTGGTCTTTAGTAATAGAAGATGTTGATGTAAAGGAAGAGTTCAAGGCACATATACAGCTATCCCCATTAGAATTGGAATCTAAGGATGTCTTGGTGAATAAGCCAGAATTACCAACCCCTTTGCTTTGTACTTTCCAATTTTTCATTAAAGGGACATGATATCTAAAATGTCTGTCATGATTCAGTTATTAAAATTGCGTCATTCCACTGTTATCTTTTTTTAAAGGGAGCTAACTGAACACATCTGGTGAGCCAATGACAACAGGTATATATGTGCAATTACCAATCAGTAGCCAGTAGTGCTTTGCTGCTTCTTTGCCTACCTAGGCATCTTTTACAAAGGATACAAAGAAGAAAAAAGGAGATAATAGAAGTATATCAGAAAGTTGTTTAAAATTTCATACTCTGAATTATTATTATTATCATTATTATTATTATTAATATTCGGCTAGATTAGTTTTGAGCGTTATAGGGAAATTAACGACCGCAGCATTTTTGGCGGTATTTCACTCCCTATAGCGCTAGTATTATGAGTTTAAAAAAAGCCGGTGTTTGCGGGCGATATGGCTGCTTTGAGCTGCTGTTACGTGCTCATGCACGATTTCCCCATAGACAACAATGGGTAGAGCCGGCTAAAAAAAAGCCTAACACCTGCAATCACGGAGCGTAGAGCTCTGTAACGCAGCCCCATTGATGCTGATTGGAACAGCCAATAGAATGCGAGCTTAATCCTATTGGCTAATTGGATCAGCCAATAGGATTAAAGGTCAATCCTATTGGCTGATTGCATCAGCCAATAGGATTTTTTACCCTTTAATTCCTATTGGCTGATAGAATTCTATCAGCCAATCAGAATTCAAGGGGCGCCATCTTGGATGATGTCCCTTAAAGGGAGCCTTCAGTGTACGGCTGGGACCGTATGAAGAGAATGCTCCGCGCCGGATGTCTTGAAGATGGACCCGCTCCGCGCCGTTAGGATGAAGATAGAAGATGCCGCCTGGATGATAACTTCTTGCGGCTTGGATGAAGTCTTCTCCCGGCTTCATTGAGGACTTCTTGCTGCTTGGATGAAGACTTCTCCCGGCTTTGTTGAGGACTTCTTGCCACGTGGAAGAGGACTTCGCCGGCTGGATGAGGATGAATGTCTGGTCTTCCAAAACTGTAAGTGGATCTTCGGGGCTTAGTGTTAGGTTTTATTAAGGGTTTGTTGGGTGGGTTTTATTTTTAACTTAGGGTTTGGGCATGTAAAAGAGCCGAATGCCCCTTTAAGGGCAATGCCCATCCAAATGTCTTTTTCAGGGCAATGGGTAGCTTAGGTTTTTTTAGATATAATTTTATTTGGGGGGGTTGGTAGTGTGGGTGGTGGATTTTACTGTTGGGGGATGTTTGTATTTTTATTTGCCAGGTAAAAGAGCTGATTTCTTGGGGGCAATGCCCCGCAAAAAGCTTTTTAAGGGCTATTGGCAGTTTATTTTAGGCTAGGGGTTTTATTATTTTGGGGGCTTTTTTATTTTGATAGGGCTATTCGATTAGGAGTAATTAGTTTAAATATTTGATCATTTCTTTTTTATTTTTGTGTAATTTAGTGTTTATTTTTTTGTAATTTAGTTAATTGTATTTGATTAATGTAATTTGTTTACTTTTAGTGTAATGTTAGGTTTTACTGTAAGACAGGTTAGGTTTTATTTTACAGGTATATTTGTATTTATTTTAACTAGGTAGTTAGTAAAAAGTTAATAACTATTTACTAACTAGTCTACCTAGTTAAAATAAATACAAACTTACCTGTGAAATAAAAATAAAACCTAAGATAGCTACAATATAACTTTTACTTATATTGTAGCTAACTTACGGCTAGATTTAGAGTTCTGCGGCTAAAGGGGTGAGTTAGCTACGCGTGCTTTTTTTCCCCTGCACCTTTTAAATACAGATGGTATTTAGAGTTCACAGAAGGGCTGCGTTAGGCTCCAAAAAGGGAGCGTAGAGCATAATTTACCGCCACTGCAACTCTAAATACCAGCGTTGCTTACGGACGCGGCCAGCTTCAAAAACGTGCTTGTGCACGATTCCCCCATAAAAAACAATGGGGCTGTTTGAGCTTAAAAAAAACACCTGCAAAAAAGCAGCGTTCAGCTCCTAACGCAGCACCATTGTTTCCTATGGGGAAACACTTCCTAAGTCTGCACCTAACACCCTAACATGTACACAGAGTCTAAACACCCCTAACCTTACACTTATTAACCCCTAATCTGCCGCCCCCACTATTGCTGACCCCTGCATATTATTATTAACCCCTAATCTGCCGCTCCATACACCGCCGCAATCTACGTTATCCCTATGTACCACTAATCTGCTGCCCCTAACACCGCCGACCCCTATATTATATTTATTAACTCCTAATCTGCCGCCCCCAATGTCGCCTCCACCTACCTACAATAATTAACCCCTAATCTGCCGACCGGATCTCACCACTACTCTAATAAATGTATTAACCCCTAAAGCTAAGTCTAACCCTAACACTAACACCCCCCTAAATTAAATATAATTTAAATCTAACGAAATAAATTAACTCTTATTAAATAAATTATTCCTATTTAAAGCTAAATAGTTACCTGTAAAATAAACCCTAATATAGCTACAATATAAATTATAATTATATTGTAGCTATTTTAGGATTTATATTTATTTTACAGGCAACTTTGTATTTATTTTAACCAGGTACAATAGCTATTAAATAGTTAAGAACTATTTAATAGCTACCTAGTTAAAATAATTACAAAATTACCTGTAAAATAAATCCTAACCTAAGTTACAATTAAACCTAATACTACACTATCAATAAATAAATTAAATAAAATACCTACAATTATCTACAATTAAACCTAACACTACACTATCAATAGATTAATTAAATACAATACCTACAAATAAATACAATGAAATAAACTAAGTACAAAAAATAAAAAAGAACTAAGTTACAAAAAAATAAAAAAATATTTACAAACATTAGAAAAATATTACAACAATGTTAAACTAATTACACCTACTCTAAGCCCCCTAATAAAATAACAAAGCCCCCCAAAATAAAAAAATGCCCTACCCTATTCTAAAATTAAAATAGAAAAGCTCTTTTACCTTAACAGCCCTGAAAAGGGCCCTTTGCGGGGCATGCCCCAAAGAATTCAGCTCTTTTGCCTGTAAAAAAAAAAAACATACAATACCCCCCCAACATTACAACCCACCACCCACATACCCCTAATCTAACCCAAACCCCCCTTAAATAAACCTAACACTAAGCCCCTGAAGATCTTCCTACCTTATCTTCACCACGCCGGGTTCACCGATCGATCCAGAAGAGCTCCTCCGATGTCTTGATCCAAGCGCAAGCGGGGGGCTGAAGATATCCATGATCCGACTGAAGTCTTCATCCAAGCGGAAGCTGAAGAGGTCCATGATCGGGCTGAAGTCTTCATCCAAGCGGGAGCTGAAGAGGTCCATGATCGGGCTGAAGTCTTCTATCAAGTGGCATCTTCAATCTTCTTTCTTCCGGATCCATGTTCATCCCGCCGAAGCGGAACATCCATCTTCACCGACGACTTCCCGACGAATGACGGTTCCTTTAAGGGACGTCATCCAAGATGGCGTCCCTTGAATTCCGATTGGCTGATAGGATTCTATCAGCCAATCAGAATTAAGGTAAGAAAATTCTGATTGGCTGATGGAATCAGCCAATCAGAATCAAGTTCAATCCGATTTGCTGATCCGATCAGCCAATCAGATTGAGCTCGCATTCTATTGGCTGTTCCGATCAGCCAATAGAATGTGAGCTCAATCTGATTGGCTGATCGGATCAGCCAATCGGATTGAACTTGATTCTGTTTGGCTGATTCCATCAGCCAATCAGAATTTTCTTACCTTAATTCCGATTGGCTGATAGAATCCTATCAGCCAATCGGAATTCAAGGGACGCCATCTTGGATGACGTCCCTTAAAGGAACCGTCATTCGTCGGGAAGTCGTCGGTGAAGATGGATGTTCCGCGTCGGCAGGATGAACATGGATCCGGAAGAAAGAAGATTGAAGATGCCGATAATGGACCTCTTCAGCCCCCCGCTTGGGCTTGAATCAAGACATCGGAGGAGCTCTTCTGGATCGATCGGTGAACCCAGCGTGGTGAAGATAAGGTAGGAAGATCTTCAGGGGCTTAGTGTTAGGTTTATTTAAGGGGGGTTTGGGTTAGATTAGGGGTATGTGGGTGGTGGGTTGTAATGTTGGGGGGGTATTTTATGGGTTTTTTTACAGGCAAAAGAGCTGAATTCTTTGGGGCATGCCCCGCAAAGGGCCCTTTTCAGGGCTGGTAAGGTAAAAGAGCTTTTCTATTTTAATTTTAGAATAGGGTAGGGCATTTTTTTATTTTGGGGGGCTTTGTTATTTTATTAGGGGGCTTAGAGTAGGTGTAATTAGTTTAACATTGTTGTAATATTTTTCTAATGTTTGTAAATATTTTTTTATTTTTTGTAACTTAGTTCTTTTTTATTTTTTGTACTTTAGTAACTTAGGTTAGGATTTATTTTAGGAGGTAATTTTATAATTATTTTAACTAGGTAGCTATTAAATAGTTATTAACTATTTAATAGCTATTGTACCTGGTTAAAATAAATACAAAGTTGCCTGTAAAATATATATTAATCCTAAAATAGCTACAATATAATTATTATTATTATAAGTATTTAGCTTTAAATAGGAATAATTTATTTAATAAGAGTTAATTTATTTTGTTAGATAAAAATTATATTTAACTTAGGGGGGTGTTAGGGTTAGGGTTAGAATTAGCTTTAGGGGTTAAAAATTTTATTAGAGTAGCGGTGAGCTCCGGTCAGCAGATTAGGGGTTAATGCTTGAAGTTAGGTGTCGGCGATGTTAGGGAGGGCAGATTAGGGGTTAATACTATTTATTATAGGGTTATTGAGGTGGGAGTGAGGCGGATTAGGGGTTAATACATTTATTATAGTAGCTGTGCGGTCCGGTCGGCAGATTAGGGGTTAATAAGTGTAGGTAGGTGGCAGCGACGTTGGGGGCGGCAGATTAGGGGTTAATAAATATAATATAGGGGTCGGCGGTATTAGGGGCCGCAGATTAGGGGTACATAGGGATAACGTAGGTGGTGGCGGTGTACGGAGCGGCAGATTAGGGGTTACAAAATTTTAATAGAGTGGCGGCGATGTGGGGGGGGCCTCGGTTTAGGGGTACATAGGTAGTTTATGGGTGTTAGTGTACTTTAGAGCACAGTAGTTAAGAGCTTTATAAACCAGCATTAGCCCAGAAAGCTCTTAACTACTGACTTTTTTCTGCGGGCTGGAGTTTTGTCGTTAGATTTCCAACGCTCACTTCGGCCAAGACTCTAAATACTGGTGTTAGAAAGATCCCATTGAAAAGATAGGATACGCAAATGGCGTAGGGGGATCTGCGGTATGGAAAAGTCGCGGCTGCAAAGTGAGCGTTAGACCCTTTCCTGACTGACTCCAAATACCAGCGGGCGGTAAAAACCAGCGTTAGGAGCCTCTAACGCTGGTTTTGACAGCTACCGCCTAACTCTAAATCTAGGCCTTAGGTTTTATTTTACAGGTAAGTATTTGGTTTTAAATAGAAATAATTTAGGTATTAAATGTAATTTATATTTGGAATTATTTTAATTATGTTAGTGGGTGTTAGGGTTAGGTTTACGTTAGGGTTAGGTTTAGGGGTTAATAACTTTAGTATAGGCGGCGACATTGGGGGCAGCAGATTAGGGGTTAATAATTGTAGTTAGGTGGCGGCGATTATGGGGGCAGCAGATTAGGGGTTAATAACAGTAATGTATGATGTGGCGATATTAGGGACAGCAGATTAGGGGTTAATAAGTGTATGTAGGTGGCGACGACATTGGGGGCAGCAGATTAGGGGTTAATAATATTTAACTAGTGTTTGCGATGCGGGAGTGTGGAGGTTTAGGAGTTAATATGTTTATTATAGTGGCGGCGATGTCCGGAGCGGCAGATTAGGGGTTAATAATTTTATTTTAGTGTTTGCGATGCTGGAGGGCCTCGGTTTAGGGGTTAATAGGTAGTTTATGGGTGTTAGTGTACTTTGTAACACTTTAGTTATGAGTTTTATGGTACAGCTTTGTAATGTAAAACTCCTAACTACTGATTTTAGATGGTGGTACGGATCTTGTAGTTATAGGCTGTACCGCTCACTTTTTGGCCTCCCAGGCAAAACTCGTAATACCGGTGCTGTGAAAGTCCCTTTGAAAAAGGGCTTTTTAAAAAGTGCAGTACTTACGTTGCATGACGGCCAAAAAGGTGTGCGGTACAGCTATACCTACAACACCTGTAATACCAGCGGTAGTGAAAAAGAGCCATAACGATGCTTTTTCACTCATAACGCACAACTCATAATCTAGTTGATTATTATTATCAGTTATTTGTGCCAACAGATTCTTCAGTGTCAAGTTTAATTTTAAGTTTACTGTTCCTTTAAATAAAAAAATATGTGGGAGGGAAGGAGACACATATAATATGTATTGCATCTGGTTCTTAGAGAAACCTCTCTTACTGATTACTGGGATGTCTAATTATCATGCTTATTATTAGTGTTCAAAATAGGGAGGGTCAGATAATGAATAGTTATTTTTTGAGCCTCCACTCCACCAGAAGAATCATCTTAAATAACCTGCCTGATAATTACCTGTCCTTGAAATTTGTACTGATGTATTGTTCAGAAAATGAGTGTCTGCTCACTGCATAATTCTTTCTCTTTCTGCATCAGAGAACTGTCAAAGTGCCAGGCAAATAGCCTTGAGTTAAAGTACATGCATTGGCAAAATATATTAATCTGCTGACCAACATCTTCAAATTAATTGCTTTTGTAGTATTGCTTTCTATACCAGGATACTTAGAGACCATTAGGAGTCTGCCTCTCACCAGATTTGACTGACTCAGATGTCAGACAATCAGAAAGTAGCCTGAATTTGAAGCACCTTCTATCTTGGCTTATTATATGACACTGATATAGTTGAGGACAACATTCTTATGAATCTTATCCAAGTACAGACGTTTGGAATGCATAGAGGTCTTAAATCATTGACAGGATGAATAATGCTGTTAATATATGTCTAAAACATCTCACTAAAAGACACAAATCCATATCTGTCCAGGAAGGACATATCAAAGTTCTAAAGCTTGCATAAGAGAGCATCAGAAATACGATAACTGCTCTTAGAAATGAGAATATCTGACAAACTTGAAAAAGTCATGGTCAGGACCGCCACTAGAAATGTTGGGGCCCCTTACTAGACCATTGATACAGATACTACACTGTATATACATTTTTTTTCATTAAACAGCTGAAAGCTAAAATATATGCTTTAACATACCCCACCTTGGATCTTCTTTGAGTATGGCTATCATTTTCCACTGTATTCCACCTGGAAGAAAAGGGGGAGGCAGCACAGCAGCCCCACACAACTCTAGTGTTAGAGCTGTTTGTGTTGGGGGGTTTCAGACAGCCTAGCTGAAATGACAAGCAGTGCTCAAACAGTTCACACACTAACATAAATCCACAGTAGCTACCTGTCTCTCAGCTAGATTACAAGTGGCGAGGTATTTTTTTTTTGTGTAAGCAAAAACTTTGCTAGGATTTTCATTTTTGCGCTTTTCAAGTTGTGTTTGTATTACAAGTTCCAAAAAAATCTATTTTGCACAAAAAAACGAACTTAAGTTTTAGCGTGCACGTGCATGTATTCCCCCATAGAGATCAATGAAGAAAAAATGTGGAAAAAAAACTAATTGCACAAACGCCATCCCTTTTTCGCATTCCCCATAGAAGTCCATGGAAAAAAAATTGTTGGAAGAAAAACAAACACCCATCGCGCAAACAACATAGCATATTCGCATTAGCAAATGTGAAATATTTACAATAAATACATAGTTAAAATCTTTATTAAATATGAATATTGCATAAATATGTTTTATTATGTTTTTATCTGCTTAATGGCAAAGGGCTCTAATGCACTTATATAAATGTCTACGTCCCACTCCCGTCTCCAAGACTTTGCACGTGCTGCTCCTGTCCTCTGGAACTCTCTACCCCGCTCCATAAGACTGTCTCTAACCTTGTATAGCTTCAGACGCTCCTTGAAAACCCACCTATACAGAGAGGCTTACCATCTCTCCTCCATCCCTCATCTGAACCAAACTAATACATGAACTGCCTGACTCACTGCTGCAAATACAACCAATGTAACAAGCTACCCCAACCTTATGTCTCTGCACCCTAAACCTATAGACTGTGAGCTCTCTGGAGCAGGGCCCTCTTCCTCCTGTACTAGATTTGTTTAGTTTTGTTATGTTTTGTATTTTATCACCAATCTTTGTCATTGTATTACCCTATCACTGTACCCAGCGCTACGGAATTTGGTGGCACTATACCAATAAATGATAATAATAATAATAATGTATGTGTACATATATATTAATGTTTTTATATGTGTATATATGACTGCAAATACATAGAAATACATTAATATATAAGTACACATATAACTGAAATGAAAAAGGCTCATAAAAACACAATTGCCCTAGCGCAAAACCGTTTGCGCCTCCGTTTTAATCTAGCCCTCTGTAGGCACACTGACCTCACAGTAAAATAAAAAAAAAAAAACATAAAAATTTCAAACCTTAAAGAGCTCCTGTACTTCAAGAATCGTGCAAACCGGACACTGAATGCCACTTCCTGTTTCCCCTGGATACGACCCTAGCCCTGTATGCTGAGAGGGAACGATTATCCCTCACTGGAGGCAGCCATCCAAAAGTCCTCACTGCAGCCCAGGCTCAGTGACAGGTCCTGCAGCCAGCAAGCATAGCTGCTCTGCTGCCCCACCCTCCTAACCCTTCTGGTATAAATTTTTATTTTTTAGTTAAGAAAAAGGAAGAAAATTACTTAGGACACTGAGGGCTTTTGTGCGTTGTCTACACCCTAGTTTCTCAAACTGTGGTACGTGTACCCCTGGGGATACTTAGGGTATTGGCAAGGGGTACTCTAGGAATTGGCCTTCATTCATTTTACCTGATGTAGCTAATGTAAACATTATAAAAGCAAATAAAGCTGTGTCTCTCATTTCTACCCTTAATCACTCCTAAAAAAGGGGAAAATTGGAGTGTTTGGACCACTGCTCAATCACTGATTCACCTCAAGTTGGTAAAACTTTAGATGCTGGTTTGAGACAAGTCATAGATAAATGTGCCACTGTACAATGGGTAAAGTGCATCATACTGAAGTGTTCCACAGTAAAACGAGACAAATAAACTGTGTATGAAATAGTTATTAAAAATGTATATATTATTTTCCTCATCATGCAGAAATTAATTTCCTTTTTTTTAATATATAAGAAGCACATTAATTGCATTTCATTATTAATATCAGTGGATTTTATGTCTGTGTTTTATGTGTTTATTATTCTCTTGTAATATTGAAAAATTTTAAATTCTCGAAAACATAAAACAAATATCTGATACAAGCTTGTGAAATAAAGTGATACACATTATTTCCATTTTTGCTCATGTAAAATATTAATAATATTTGTGCTACAGTTGGGGTACATAGTAAACAACTCTGTACCTACGGGGTACTTGCTACAAAAAGGCTGAGAAACACTGGTCTACACCATAGCTGTCCTACAATTAAAAAAATTGCCATGTTTCTTTATTAGCTGCTTAACAAAATCTTCTTGAAAAAAATCAAGAATACATCTACTCATTAATTCAATCTACATCTGGGATTTTATTAGCTCCCATGACTATAACATCAGTCTTATTATATGAATCACTTTCTCTACGCATATGTTATCTCAATGCTTAGCATGTCATGGTGGTATTATGTAGCTACTACACTAAAAATGTACTGTATATAAATGCAAGAATAGAAAAAATAGATACTTTTATCTTTAATACAAAACCAATTGCTCAGATTTTTACACTCTTAGTATTATTTAGTTTATTCCAAACCTTTGACAATTCCAGATTTCTCAAAGTAAAAAGATTTATTTTGTAATTAGTACCTGATTATAAGAATGTCTAAAAGCTGCTTGTTTATATGTACACAATAAGGACTAGATTAAAGGTAGAGTTCTAATGATAGCGTGGGACACGATATTATTATTATTATCGGTTATTTGTAGAGCGCCAACAGATTCCGCAGCACTATAAACAAAGGGGGAGTACAACAAAACAATTATAGGGATCAAATGGGTAGAGGGCCCTGCCAAGAATTGCACTGTTGTAGTCAGCTCTTAAGAAGGTGATCTACAAACAGCTGGACTCTTAGGCTTACATGCTAATGGGGTTCAGGGGATAGCAATGGAGGAGTGAAACTGGTATAAAGTAAGGTTAGCATAGGTTGTATGTATCCCTGAACAATAGAGTCTTTAGGGAGCGCTTGAAGCTTACAAAACTAGAAGAGAGTCTTGTGGAGTGAGGCAGAGAGTTCCACAAGATGGGAGCCAGTCTGGAGAAGTCCTGTAAACGGGAGTGCAATGAGGTAACCAGAGAGGAGGAGAGTAGGAGGTCATGAGCAGGGAGAAAGGGATGGGAGGGAGAGTATCTTGAGACAAGGTCTGAGATATAGTGGGGAGCAGTGCAGTTGAGGGCTTTGTATGTCAGAGTGAGACTTTTGTGTTTGATCCTAGAGGCAAGAGGAAGCCAGTGAAGGGATTGGCAGACAGGTGCAGCAGATGAAGAGCGACATGTAAGGAAGATGAGTCTGGCAGAGGCATTCATTATGGATTGTAAAGGAGCTAGGCGGCAGGTGAGAAGACCAGAGAGGACAGAGTTGCAGTAATCGAGGGGGAAAGAATGAGAGAGTGGATTAAAATCTTAGTTGTGTCTTGTGTAAGGAAGTGTCTAATTTTAGAGATGTTTTTAAGGTGGAAGCGGCAGGCTTTAGCCAAGGACTTAATGTGAGGAGTGAAAGAAAGATCTGAGTAAAATGTGACCCCGAGACATCGGACATGCGGGTTAGGGGTAATGATGGAGTTGTCGACAGTTAGAAAGATTGGGGGTGGAGATTTTGGAAGAAGGGGGGGAAATGAGGAGCTCAGTTTTGGAGAGATTTAGCTTGAGGTAGTGAGAGGACATCCAGGAAGAGATGTGAGAAAGACAGTTAGTGACACTGGTTAGCAAGGAAGGAGATAGGTCTTGTGCAGAGAAGTAGACTTGGGTGTCGTCGGCATACAAATTATATTGGAAAGCATGGGACTTTATTAGGGAACCTAGTGATGACGTGTAGATTGAGAAGAGAAGGGAACTGAGGACAGAGCCTTGCAGTACTCCGACAGAAAGTAGTGACAGGGCAGAGGAGGCTACACTAAAGGTACGGTTTGACAGGTAGGAAGAGAGCCACGAGAGGGCTGTTTCACAGATGCCAAAGGATTGGAGGGTTTGGAGCAAAAGATTGCGGGGAACAGTTTCAAAGGCTGCGGATAGATCAAGGAGGATAAGCAGAGAGAAGTGGCCTTTTGATTTTGCTGTAAGTAGGTCGTTGGTAACCTTAACAATAGCTGTCCCTGTGGAGTGATGGGGACGGAATCCAGATTGCAGTGGGTCAAGAAGAGAGTTCAACATAAGGAAATGGGATAGGCGTGCATATACTAGTTTTTCGAGAAGCTTTGAGGCAAGAGGGAGGAGGGAAATAGGGCGGTAGTTGGATGGGGAGGTAGGATCAAGGGAAGGTTTTTTGAGGATAGGGGTGACCAGTGCATGTTTCAGCGATGAGGGAAATATACCGGTGCTGAGAGAGAGGTTGAAAATGTGTGTTAGTATAGGTGTAAGGCTAGTAGAGAGGCAGGGGAGTAGCTGTGAGGGGATAGGGTCAAGGGGACAGGTAGTGAGGTGAGAGTATAAGTGCTGAAACTTCTTCCTCAGTAACAGGGGAGAATGAGCTAAGTTTAAGGTTATGTAGGTTGTGGTTGAGTGAGAGCATTTGAGGGGGGAGAGAATGGAATTATGTTGAGAACTGATTTCATTTCTGATGGAGTCGATTTTGTTATTGAAGTGGCTGGCAAAGTCTTGAGCTGACAGAGAAGTTGTATTAGGAGGTGGGGGAGGACGGAGGAGAGTATTGAAAGTGGAGAACAGATGTTTTGGGTTTGAAGAAAGATTAGAAATTAGAGTAGAAAAGTAGTGTTGCTTATGTAGACTAAGGGCAGAATAGTAGTAGTTCAAGATGAATTTGTAATGAAGAAAATCCGCTGAACTCAGAGATTTTCTCCAGTGCCGCTCAGCAGTACGGGAACATCTGCGTAGGTACCGTGTCAAAGGAGTATGCCAGGGCTGAGGATGAGTGTGTGATTTCTGAGCTATGGTAAGAGGGCGAGATTGTCAAGGACAGATATAAGGGTGGAATTATAGTGGCAGATAGATTGTTCAGGGCAGGAAAAGGAGGAGAAGGATGAGAGGAGAGGTTTGATGGAATTAGCAAGCTGTTGCTGATCTAATGACATAATGCTTCTGTGAAGTTTGGTGTGAGGAGTAGAAGGAGGGAGAGTTGTAGGGAGGGATGATATGTTGCAAGTAAGGAGATGGTGGTCAGAAAGAGGAAATGGGGAGTTTGTTAAGTTTGAGAGAGTGCATCTATAGCTAAAGATCAGGTCAAGAGAGTGACCGTCTTTGTGAGTGGAAGAATCAGTCCATTGTGACAGACCAAAAGAGGAAGGGAGTTGCAGACAGTGGGATTGTCAAGAGGGATGTTGAAGTCACCAAGAATGAGTCAGGGGTGTCTGAGGAAAGGAAATAAGGTAGCCAGACAGTCAAGTGATCTAGAAATTGAGTTGAGGAGCCAGTGGGTCGGTATATGACTACAACACATACAGAGAGAGGGGAGAATAAGCAAAGCATGTGGGTTTCGAATGAGGGAAATTTGAGGGAAGAGATGGAATGTATTTGTTGAAAGGTGCAACGAGAAGAAAGTAAAATACCTACACCACCTCCTTGTCAATTACCAGACCTAGGAATGTGGCTGAAGTGGAGACCCCCATGTGACAGAGCAGCAGTGGATGCTGTGTCTAGGGGAGAGAGCCAGGTTTCTGTTAGGGACAGAAGGTTGAGGGAGCGGGAGATAAAGAGGTCATGTATAGAAGTGAGCTTGTTGCAAACAGAGCGAGAGTTCCAGAGTGCGCAAGTGAAAGGTGTAGTGACTTTTGATGCAAGAGGAATGTGAGTAATAGTTTGGTTTTCGGAGTCTATGGGACGGTACACATGGATGTGCATGTCTAGGCAATGGTTGGGGACCAGGATTAGGGGAGATGTCACCAGCAGTAAGTAAAAGCAAGAGGGAGAGTGACGTGAGATGAGATATGGATTTGCAGTAGTGAGACTGCTTTTGAGACGAGGTGCAGGGGGGGAGAGAGAGTGTTTAGGAATAGTTAAAGTTCATGAGTACAAAAGTAAGGTGAGTTTAAGAGAGGTGGGCTAATGAACAGTGCAGGTGTAGAGGGAGAAGGAGTAATTGAATAATGTAGTTTGTTATAGAGACAAGAGGTAGGCAAAAATGATTATGAATATATTGAGCATTTTTACAAAAGTGGGAACCAGTTAAGCACATAAGACACAGAATTACAGTAGCAATTGCATAAGAAAACAAAAAGGTATATGAAACATAATTTTACATAAGTACTTGCCTTGTGTCTTGCCCCTTGCCCAATCCTTGTTCAATTCTTGTATAATTCTATTGTTAATGCCTCACTTATAAAATGTTCACTTAATTCTTGTATAATTCTATTGTTAATGCCTCAATTATAAAATGTTCACTTAATTCTTGTATAATGATATTGTTAGTGCCTCACTTATAAAATGTTGTTATAGCAATGCACAGCCCAGTGCAATGCACATCCCAAACTAGTGTGAAATGTATGCAGGGAGGGCAATCAGCTGAGTCCACTAAATTTAGTTGATTGCTAATCAAAGACAATTGGAAAGGCCAATTGGAATGTTAGATTCTGGTCTGGTCAGGGTGAGATGTTAAGTAAACAGACAATAAAATTTAGAGGGGGTTAAAACTGTGGCATGACAGCTATAAATTTTAGAATAATAGCAAGTATTGATAAGGATTGAGCATCACATGGCAACAAAACATTAGAAGTAAGACATTGGATAATAGTACAACAAATGTAGGACTAAATTAACAAACTAAAATCATTTGCTCTATGTAAATATTCACATACCAAAATAGAGTTACAGGAGAGGAAAAACACCAGAGTGCAGTGAATACTTTGCAGAGTGACAAGGAATATATTCACATACCAAAATAGAGTTACAGGAGAGGAAAAACACCAGAATGCAGTGAATACTTTGCAGAGTGACAAGGAATATATTCACATACCGGAAATTAGAAGAGAGAGTAGGGTTAGCTTGGCATTTACTAGGTTAGCATGGCAGTCATTGCTCTAGTGCACTGCTTTTCAAACCTGTCCTGAAACCTCCCCAACAGGCCAGGTTTTCTGCATTACCTTGGATGAGAGTAGGTAAAGTAACCATGTTTAATAATCAGTGTATTATTTCACCTGTGCTCCAGTTCATATATCCTCAAAATTTGGCCTGTTAGGGAGGCCTGAGGACAGGTTTGAAAACCAGTGCTCTAGCGCAACCGATATTTTCAATGGATGTCGCGGCCATGCTGACTTGCGCTGGTATTACAGTTGAAAGTTATATATATATATATATATATATATATATATATATACAAAGTTTCAAAGAAAGCGCCACTGATCCTCTCTCACCTTGTTCCGCGGCGTCTATGCGTACTTCCGCTCCAGATTCTGACCTCAGTAGGTACGGCACAATGGAGTGTGAGTATATCCGGTCAGTGTAGATGCTGCATTCTCAGGTATTTGCTGGATACCATAATAGTGAATACAAAAGTAGAGTAAAGAATGCGCAAAATACCTCTTCAGACCGGTGTAGAGTAAAATCCAAATTTTTATTGATTCATGTTAAAAGAAATGACAAACCGTAGCACGGAGTGTAGGTAAATAAAATCACATCAGTGTAGACAGGAACGTAGCATACATGTTTCGTGCCTGCGCACTTGATCACTGCATAGGTAATTACCTGTGCACACCTCCTTTTTAAAGGGACAAACTCCCTTAATGTCTTAAAGAGACAGTACCTGCATATATATTGGTGTAATATATTATCTATCAGTAAACTAATGGCCTAAATATTAATGAATAAATTTAGTCTACTTATTTAATTTTGTTTAATTTAATTTTATTTCTTATATGTATCTCCACTGAATTTATTAATTTAGACCAATAGGGAAAAAAAAATAAAAAATAATGATTATTAGATTTTAAGGAAAAAACAGAACAGAAATATATACCTCAAAAAACTGCTATGTGTCATGGAACATTAATATAGGAGTAAACAGAAAAACTATTTATTCAGATAATATTAGGAGAAAAAAATATGTTGATTCATGTAAATGTGTCTAAATCTCTCCTAATGTTGAGGCCATATGGGACGGTAGTTTTAAGAACAAACATCCAATATATTTCTCTCTTGTTTAGTTTGTTCTCTCTACTCCCCCCTCTTTTCCAAACAGGAACGTGATCTATTCCCTGAATGGTAAGTTTTAACTTATCTGAATTATGACATTCCCTACAGTGTCTCGCTACTGGGGTATCAGAATCCGTTTCTTCCAGTGATCTAAGGTGTTGTAAAAATCTATCCTTCAAGGAGCGTTTCGTTTTCCCAGTGTATTGTTTCCCACATTGTTGGCAAGTTAATAAATATACAACGTGTGTACTAGAGCAATTTATAGAATATTTGATATTATGTTCTTGATCTGTGGAATGGGATTTAAATTTAGGTCCCTCTACGACATGACTACATGTCTTACAGATTGGGCGTCTACATTTATAAAAACCTGTCTTTTTAGGTAACCATGTTTGTTTGGATTTTTGTGGGAGATCAGAAGGAGACAAAGTATTAACCAAAGTTTTACCTCGTCTAGTGACATATTCACACCCTTGATGTAGTATTTGTTTTATTATTGGATCTGTATCCAATATATGTAAAGAATCTTTAATAATCCTACATATTTTGTGATAGTCATTACTATATGTTGTTATGAATTTCGGTTTATTCATTAGTTTGGTCTTTCTGTTTTGATGTTTATATTTAAGAAGATTATCTCTTGGTGTTAAATCTACCTCATGTTTTATTTTCTTCAAAAGATCTGCCTTATAACCTCGTTCAATTAATCGTGTAGTAATGATTTGTGCCTGTTCTTGATACAATTCCTCAGTAGAACAGTTCCTTTTGGCTCTAATGTATTCCCCTTTTGGGATTCCTTTGATTACATGTCTAGGGTGACATGAGTTGTACTCTAATGTCGTGTTTCCTGATGTCGCTTTCCTATATAGTGTGGTATTTATCTCTCCAGTGACATTGTCACCTGTAATTTCTAAATCCAGAAATTTAATACTCATTGAATTTACTTCTCCTGTGAATGAAATACCACATTCATTGTGATTTAGGAATTTTAGAAACTGTTCTGCCTCTTCATCAGTGCCATCAAAAATAAAAAACAGATCGTCTATGTAACGATAATACTGAATGATCTTATCCTTGAAGGGATTGCCATCCGCAAAGACGTGGGACAGCTCCCACCATGCCATAAAAAGATTGGCATAGGAAGGGGCAAATTTTGCCCCCATGGCCGTCCCACGTCTTTGCAGATAGAAATCCCTCCTGAACATAAAAAAATTATGTGTCAAAAGGTATTCAATACCCATAAGAAGAAAGTGTTTCACTATGGGCTCAAATTTCCCAAAAAGGTCAAACATGTTATCCATAGCCATCATACCCTTTATATGTGAAATAGAAGTGTACAAAGAGGACACATCCACTGCACAAAATTTATAAGTTGCTTTCCATTTTGTTTGTTTTAATTTGTTTAATAAAGCAGTAGTGTCGTGGATGTAGCTGGGTAACTGTTTGACCAAAGGCTGCAAAAATGTGTCAATTAGTTCTGACAGAGGTTCGTTAAGGGAATCTATTCCCGCAATAATGGGACGCCCAGGGGGACTGTCCATGCTTTTATGTATTTTTGGGAACATATGAAATATTGGTGTGACAGGATGTTGTGGAATTAAGTTTTCACTTATTTCTATGTCTACAATATTGTTGTGCTTTAACACTTGTATGATTTTAAATAATTCCTTCCTATAGGATGAAGTAGGATTTTCTTTTAGTTTAATATATACTTCGTTGTCAGATAGTTGTCTTATTGCCTCTGTTACATAATCATCGGTGTTAAGCACAACAACATTGCCCCCCTTATCAGATGGCCTTATTGTGATATTGGCATTATTCTCCAATTGCTGTAATGCTAATCTTTCTTTATGCGTTAAATTAAATGAGATATAATGTCGTTTTTTGGTGACTTTTTCATGTAATGTCCTCAACTTATCTTCAACAGTTTTTTGAAATACCTCTATCGCTTTTGTTCTAGTGACATAACCGTAGCACAGTACTTTCTGCATACTTATTGGTGTACAATATGGAAGAAACAGAAGAAAACTCTTATGTGTTAAGTGACTTTAAAGTGAATGTAAATTTTGATGTTTAAGTGCCCGGTTTTTAAAACTTTGATTAAAAACAGGGGCACTTTAATTCATCAAAATTTACATTTCACTCCTGTTGTGACAAAAAACTTACCTTTTAAACTTCACAGCAGCTGCTGCTTCCTCCGGTCTCACAAGCCATTTCTGATGTCAGAAATGATTGATAGGTCATCCTCCAATCACAGATTCGCCCCCGGGGGATTCAGTGTCTGATTCACTGCTGTGATTGGAGGAAGCCAGATACCTCATTTTAGACCCAGGAAGAGGCTTTGAACAGGTGGAGGAAGCTGGAGCTGCTGTGAAGATTAAAAAGTAAGTTTATTTTCACAACAGGAGTGAAATGAAAATATTGATGAATTAAAGTGCCCCTGTTTTTAATCAAAGTTTTAAAAACCGGGCACTTTAGCATCAAAATTTACATTCACTTTAAGGAGGGAGAAAATGATACTTTAGATGATTTGATTTTAACTATTGACAACCTATTTTTTGAAATCGATGCCCTCAGAAAAAGGGATATTAAATTAGAGTTGGACATTAAATCATTCTCTATGTATCTAAAAGACAAACGTATCCCTAGGGGATTACGTATTAAGAAATTTCCTTCCTTTAATGTCAATGATATGGATTTCATTAATAAATGGAATAGAATATTGGATATGTGTTCATTTGCACTCATGAA
This sequence comes from Bombina bombina, assembly GCF_027579735.1. Lineage (NCBI taxonomy): Eukaryota > Metazoa > Chordata > Amphibia > Anura > Bombinatoridae > Bombina > Bombina bombina. The sequence goes on along the minus strand of NC_069501.1, from coordinate 889,081,786 downwards.
CTTGCTTATAGAATATAAGGAAAGACAAAGAACATATCTAATCAAAGAAATGAAGGATATACAAGGTAAACTAAAAGCAGTTCAAGGGGATGAAAAATTCAACAGCTATGATATACAGTTTAAAACGAATATGTACGAATTTAAGAAAGAATTATGGCTATTCAAGTCTCGCAAAATGGTGCGAGACAGGAGAGATTATGAGGCCAATCAGGTATACAAATGGACACATGACAATTCTACTCAAAAAATTGGGAGTTACAATAGGATAAAGAAACATAGATCTTATCCAAAATTGGGCAAAACAGTAACTTTCTCTGACACAGAATACGAAGTAGATTCATCAGACAATGAACCAGATATTCCAGCAGTTCTACAAGACCTAGAACCAGAGGAAACAACAGAGGCCATAATTACACAGTCAAAAAACGAAGTGCCCCCAAGAAAACCAGCAAGAAAAAAACCCACAGAGGGACAAGGGGCAGAGGCTATAAAAGCAGGAGGTTACAAACAGTACCAGGCTCGCACCAAGAAGAAGCAAAAGGCACAGACAACATACTTAACAAGATCACAAGGACAGAAAGATCAGAAATATGCATGAATCATAACAATAGTGTCATCAATTTGTCAAAATACTCTCTTAATGAATCTGAGCTTAGATTACTGTCTAAAGGTCTTAGCTTTGTGCCGACAAGTCAATTTAATTTATTTGAAACCATAATTGATGTTAATCAATTTGTTCGCAAGATCACATTGCGTAAGCATTTTTTTGATACCAGAGACTTGACGGCACAAGACTCAGACACTAATGCACATGATAACCCTGATGATACTGTTACTAATACTATGTCCTTTCAGGATTGGTGTACTGTTGTGGATCTACAGCAAATGTCATGTGATAACAGTATAGATTCCTCTATCAGTCAGGGTTTAAGTAAACCTAGTTTTTCAAAATATAAAAAGAAAAATTATTTTTACCCGGTACACACTAGAACAAAAGCGATAGAGGTATTTCAAAAAACTGTTGAAGATAAGTTGAGGACATTACATGAAAAAGTCACCAAAAAACGACATTATATCTCATTTAATTTAACGCATAAAGAAAGATTAGCATTACAGCAATTGGAGAATAATGCCAATATCACAATAAGGCCATCTGATAAGGGGGGCAATGTTGTTGTGCTTAACACCGATGATTATGTAACAGAGGCAATAAGACAACTATCTGACAACGAAGTATATATTAAACTAAAAGAAAATCCTACTTCATCCTATAGGAAGGAATTATTTAAAATCATACAAGTGTTAAAGCACAACAATATTGTAGACATAGAAATAAGTGAAAACTTAATTCCACAACATCCTGTCACACCAATATTTCATATGTTCCCAAAAATACATAAAAGCATGGACAGTCCCCCTGGGCGTCCCATTATTGCGGGAATAGATTCCCTTAACGAACCTCTGTCAGAACTAATTGACACATTTTTGCAGCCTTTGGTCAAACAGTTACCCAGCTACATCCAAGACACTACTGCTTTATTAAACAAATTAAAACAAACAAAATGGAAAGCAACTTATAAATTTTGTGCAGTGGATGTGTCCTCTTTGTACACTTCTATTTCACATATAAAGGGTATGATGGCTATGGATAACATGTTTGACCTTTTTGGGAAATTTGAGCCCATAGTGAAACACTTTCTTCTTATGGGTATTGAATACCTTTTGACACATAATTTTTTTATGTTCGGGAGGGATTTCTATCTGCAAAGACGTGGGACGGCCATGGGGGCAAAATTTGCCCCTTCCTATGCCAATCTTTTTATGGCATGGTGGGAGCTGTCCCACGTCTTTGCGGATGGCAATCCCTTCAAGGATAAGATCATTCAGTATTATCGTTACATAGACGATCTGTTTTTTATTTTTGATGGCACTGATGAAGAGGCAGAACAGTTTCTAAAATTCCTAAATCACAATGAATGTGGTATTTCATTCACAGGAGAAGTAAATTCAATGAGTATTAAATTTCTGGATTTAGAAATTACAGGTGACAATGTCACTGGAGAGATAAATACCACACTATATAGGAAAGCGACATCAGGAAACACGACATTAGAGTACAACTCATGTCACCCTAGACATGTAATCAAAGGAATCCCAAAAGGGGAATACATTAGAGCCAAAAGGAACTGTTCTACTGAGGAATTGTATCAAGAACAGGCACAAATCATTACTACACGATTAATTGAACGAGGTTATAAGGCAGATCTTTTGAAGAAAATAAAACATGAGGTAGATTTAACACCAAGAGATAATCTTCTTAAATATAAACATCAAAACAGAAAGACCAAACTAATGAATAAACCGAAATTCATAACAACATATAGTAATGACTATCACAAAATATGTAGGATTATTAAAGATTCTTTACATATATTGGATACAGATCCAATAATAAAACAAATACTACATCAAGGGTGTGAATATGTCACTAGACGAGGTAAAACTTTGGGGAATACTTTGTTTCCTTCTGATCTCCCACAAAAATCCAAACAAACATGGTTACCTAAAAAGACAGGTTTTTATAAATGTAGACGCCCAATCTGTAAGACATGTAGTCATGTCGTAGAGGGACCTAAATTTAAATCCCATTCCACAGATCAAGAACATAATATCAAATATTCTATAAATTGCTCTAGTACACACGTTGTATATTTATTAACTTGCCAACAATGTGGGAAACAATACACTGGGAAAACGAAACGCTCCTTGAAGGATAGATTTTTACAACACCTTAGATCACTGGAAGAAACGGATTCTGATACCCCAGTAGCGAGACACTGTAGGGAATGTCATAATTCAGATAAGTTAAAACTTACCATTCAGGGAATAGATCACGTTCCTGTTTGGAAAAGAGGGGGGAGTAGAGAGAACAAACTAAACAAGAGAGAAATATATTGGATGTTTGTTCTTAAAACTACCGTCCCATATGGCCTCAACATTAGGAGAGATTTAGACACATTTACATGAATCAACATATTTTTTTCTCCTAATATTATCTGAATAAATAGTTTTTCTGTTTACTCCTATATTAATGTTCCATGACACATAGCAGTTTTTTGAGGTATATATTTCTGTTCTGTTTTTTCCTTAAAATCTAATAATCATTATTTTTTATTTTTTTTTCCCTATTGGTCTAAATTAATAAATTCAGTGGAGATACATATAAGAAATAAAATTAAATTAAACAAAATTAAATAAGTAGACTAAATTTATTCATTAATATTTAGGCCATTAGTTTACTGATAGATAATATATTACACCAATATATATGCAGGTACTGTCTCTTTAAGACATTAAGGGAGTTTGTCCCTTTAAAAAGGAGGTGTGCACAGGTAATTACCTATGCAGTGATCAAGTGCGCAGGCACGAAACATGTATGCTACGTTCCTGTCTACACTGATGTGATTTTATTTACCTACACTCCGTGCTACGGTTTGTCATTTCTTTTAACATGAATCAATAAAAATTTGGATTTTACTCTACACCGGTCTGAAGAGGTATTTTGCGCATTCTTTACTCTACTTTTATATATATATATATATATATGTGTGTGTATATACACAAACACTTTTGAGCCCTTCCCAGGTCAAATACTGTGAAACACACAATATAATTTTAATTCATTTTTAATGTGTTTTAATGGAAAAACTTGAAATTTGTATATTTTTCACTTAGAAAATAAATCTTTTTATTTTAGAATATATTTGTGTGTATTGTGTGTATTCATCTAGATATATGGGAATAGATATATATTTTACAATTTTTTATATATATATATATATATATATATATATATATATATATATATATATATATATATATATATATATATATATATAAATGAAATCAATGTAAATATTTGCATAGGAAATTAGCACATCTAGGCAAGATTCCCCGCTTGCTTTTTCCCAGAAATACTTAATATACAATTTTACCAATGCACAAGAGAATTCTGGGTAAGATATGCAAATTAGATATGTAAATTCTCAGGTTTTTTGCTTATAAATACTGTTTTAACACAGCAATCCTTTTAACAGGATTATTGCAGCAATCTTGCCTAGATGTGCTAATTTCCTATGCAAATATATACATTGATTTAATTTTGAGACATGGAGGATTTTAATTTCAGTTTTTTATCTCCCCCCATAATTTTAATGAATTTTTATTTAAAAATAAAAATAACATTTTTCTTCTATGTGAAGGACATAAGAATGTAAAGTATTCCTTACAGCTTTTGGTTAGTTCAGTTGGTCTGCCGCAGTGTTGACTTAGCGCAAGAGCGATAACTAATATATTTTTTTCCAGTGCATCCCATAGACTATAGGGAGAATGCTTAGTTGCGATGTCCAAAGTCCTGAAGTTAGTTTGCCTTAGTCTTTCACTTCCATGCTAACTTTCAACTTGTAATGAGTACTCTTATGCAACCTCAATAATTTTTTTACATTGAGTGTAGTTAGCGTGCGAGTGAAAAAGAAAATTAGCATGCCACTTGTAATCTGGCCAGTAAACAAAAGGAAGAACCCTGGATCCAAGGTAAAATCTCAAAAATGTATTATCCAAATATTAAAACGAGGAAATGCACAGTTAAAGCTCTTACAACAGGACAAGGGCTAACAGACAGGTCCTATGCATTTCAGCTAGAAAGCTGTAATCATAGACACTAAAGTCCACTCATTAAAAAAGGGAATGCTAGAGGGGGCGGAGCCGGCCGGGAACGAGAATGGCCGCAACTACATAGTGCTCTGATACTAGCCCCAGGGTACAGCTCTGTACAAGGGACAAGAGTCTTTGAATTTCTGCAGGACATGCTCCGCTAAGACACAGGCACACTCTGTAACCACCCGACCAACTTTGTCTCACATTTAAGCACGGTGCTGCCGCAAGCTACAGACGACATTGCGGCCTACAAAGAAAATGCGCATAACTCGCTCAGTAGATGATCGGCGCGATGGCATAAGGATCCCTTTCACTTACAGTGAGTAACGATTACACCCACTAAGCCGACCGCTAACACAGCAATTACACATCTTATGAGGAGACCTTGAATCCATACGGCAGAGCTGCTCTGAGCCTTTTCATATACTGAAATCTCCATTACACCTACCATAACTCCACGTGGGAGGCTAGGAGCAGTATTCCCTCAAGCTTAACACCCCAGTCTTCACGGTGTGTTACACAAAAAGCACTAAGGTTAAACCTCCTGCACTAATGGGTCTTTATTTACACAGATTGACTTCTTCTGAGAAACATATAGACTGTTGACTTTTTTTCTATTTCATAGTCCGCTACTCACAGGATATCTGGCTGTATTGCGCATTCAATATACCTGCCATAACTAATAACGGTCAGGGTCACTTAACAGGCAACGTCCCAACATTTTCAGCATATGCAGTTCGCATGCCTAACTACCATATGAGCGTGATCTGACACTACTTAACACAACAAACTTCTTGTATAGAAGGGAATTGCTGCTCATAGCTTCAACATGACCACTAAAAGAACAACCAGGATAGACAAGACTGGGAAAACATCTATTCCTGCTGGGGCAAAGATGGATGCTTACTTTAAAACAACAGAGACGGCCATTCCGTCACCCCAATCCCCAGTATCTAACGACTCAGAAGACAGGGGTTCAGCATCGCCTCGCCAAGACACAGATCACCTTCTCACAAAAGCTGACCTGTTGCTGTTACCCTCTAAAGAAGACTTTAAAATATTCATGGTTCAAGTGAGCCAGATGATTAAAGACAGCCTCACTGAAGTGAAAAGAGAAATATCAGATCTGGGTCAGAGAATATTGCAAATCGAAGAGCAAACTGAGGAATTAACTTCGGACAATAACAACATGGCATGCGAAATGGAGCAACAAAACGCCACCATTCTTTTATTACAATCTCAAATAGAAGATTTAGATAACCGTAACAGAAGACAAAATCTAAGAATCAGAGGGGTACCCGAAGATGTTACACCCCCACAAATAAACTCATACCTTCAGCAACTCTTTGAACATTTACTTAAAAACAATGCTGCTTCCCCTCTGGTCCTAGATAGAGCTCACAGAGCACTCAGACCACCGCCATCAGCGAAAGATCCTCCACGAGACATCATAATAAAGTTTCATAAATACTCGGATAAAGAAGATATCCTAACAGCCTCCAGGAAGCAGTCTCCAATAAGCTTTCAAGGAAAAGACATTCAAATATACGCGGACCTTAGTCCTACAACTCTTTTCAAAAGAAAGGAAGCCAGATACCTCACACTACACCTCAAAGAATTGGGTATACCCTACCGCTGGGGCTTCCCCTTCTCCTTAAAAGTGACTAAAGAAAATAAGATCTACACCTATCGAGACCCAGAAGATATTGAGACTTTCTCCAACATAGGTGTGTCCGGTCCACGGCGTCATCCTTACTTGTGGGATATTCTCTTCCCCAACAGGAAATGGCAAAGAGCCCAGCAAAGCTGGTCACATGATCCCTCCTAGGCTCCGCCTTCCCCAGTCATTCTCTTTGCCGTTGTACAGGCAACATCTCCACGGAGATGGCTTAGTGTTTTTTGGTGTTTAAATGTAGTTTTTATTCTTCAATCAAGAGTTTGTTATTTTAAAATAGTGCTGGTATGTACTATTTACTCTGAAACAGGAAAGAGATGAAGATTTCTGTTTGTAAGAGGAAAATGATTTTAGCAACCGTTACTAAAATCGATGGCTGTTTCCACACAGGACTGTTGAGAGGAATTAACTTCAGTTGGGGGAAACAGTGAGCAGACTTTTGCTGCTTGAGGTATGACACATTTCTAACAAGACTCGGTAATGCTGGAAGCTGTCATTTTCCCTATGGGAACCGGTAAGCCATTTTCTTAGTTTAAGTAAAAGAATAAAGGGCTTCATTAGGGCTTAAAAAACTGGTAGACATTTTTCTGGGCTAAAACGATTACTTTACTAAGTATATTTGGCAGATTATTACTTTTAATAGTTGTTAAATCTTGGGGATTGTTTTAATAAAAACGGCAGGCACTGTATTGGACACCTTTTTCACTGGGGGCCTTTTCTAGTCATAGACAGAGCCTCATTTTCGAGCCTCTAATGCGCAGTTGTTTTTGGAAAGCATGGCATGCAGATGCATGTGTGAGGAGCTAAGAACCACTGAAAAAGCTTATAGAAGGCATCATTTGGTATCGTATTCCCCTCTGGGCTTGGTTGGGTCTCAGCAAAGCAGATACCTGGGACTGTATAGGGGTTAAATGTAAAAACGGCTCCGGTTCCGTTATTTTAAGGGTTAAAGCTTTCAAATTTGGTGTGCAATACTTTTAAGGCTTTAAGTTACTGTGGTGAAATTTTGGTGAAATTTGAACAATTCCTTCATACTTTTTCACATATTCAGTAATAAAGTGTGTTCAGTTTGAAATTTAAAGGGACAGTAACGGTTTTATTGTAAAACGTTTTTTGTGCTTTGTTGACAAGTTTAAGCCTGTTTAACATGTCTGAACCATCAGATAACGATGTTCTATATGTATGAAAGCCAATGTGTCTCCCCATTTAAATATATGTGATATATTTGTGTCATAATGTCCAAACAAAGTAGGGATAATAATGCCATAGATATGATATTGCCCAAGATGATTCCTTTAATGAGGGGAGTAAGCATGGTACTGCATCATCCCCTTCTGTGTCTCCACCAGTTTTGCCCACACAAGAGGCCCCTAGTACATCTAGTGCGCCAATACTTATTACCATACAACAATTAATGGCTGTAATGGATAATTCTATTGCATGCATTTTTTTCCAAAATGCCTACTTATCAGAGAAAGCGTGATTGCTCTGTTTTAAACACTGAAGAGCAAGAGGACGCTGATGATATCTGTTCTGACATACCCTCACACCTATCTGAAGGGGCCAGGAGGGAGGTTTTGTCTGAGGGAGAAATTTCAGATTCAGGGAAAATTTCTCAACAAGCAGAACCTGATATTGTAACTTTTAAATTTAAATTTCAACATCTCCACGCACTACTTAAGGAGGTATTATCTACTCTGGATGATTGTGACAATTTGGTCATTCCAGAGAAATTAGGTAAGATGGATAAGTTCCTAGAGGTTCCGGTGCCCCCCGATGTTTTTCCTATACCCAAGCGGGTGGCGGACATAGTAAATAAGGAGTGGGAAAGGCCCGGCATACATTTTGTCCTCCCCCTATATTTAAGAAATTAGTTCCTATAGTCGACCCCAGAAAGGACTTATAGCATACAGTCCCCAAGGTCGAGGGGGCGGTTTCTACTCTAAACAAACGCACTTCTATTCCTATAGTAGATAGTTGTGTTTTCAAGATCCTATGGATTAAAGGTTAGAGGGTTTGCTTAAAAAGATGTTTGTTCAGCAAGGTTACCTTCTACAACCAATTTCATGCATTGTTCCTGTCACTACAGCTGCGTGTTTCTGGTTCGAAGAACTAGAAAAGTCGCTCAATAAAGAATCTTCGTACGAGGAGGTTTTGGACAGAGTTCAAGCTCTTAAATTGGCTAACTCTTTTTTATTTTAGATGCCGCTTTGCAATTAGCTAGATTAGCGGCGAATAATTCAGGGTTTGCTATCGTGGCGCGCAGAGCGCTTTTGCTTAACATCCCTTTCAAGGGTAAAACACTGTTTGGCCCTGACTTGAAAGAGATTATTTCAGACATCACTGGGGGAAAGGGCCACGCCCTTCCTCTGGATAGGTCTTTTAAGGCTAAAAAGAAGCCAAATTTTCGTCCCTTTCGCAGAAACGGACCAGCCTCAAATTCTACACCCTCTAAGCAAGAGGGTAATACTTCTCAAACCAAGCCAGCCTGGAGGCCGATGCAAGGCTGGAACAAGGGTAAGCAGGCCAAGTCACCTGCCACTGCTACCAAAACAGCATGAAGTGTTGGCCCCCGATCTGGGAAGGATCTGGTGGGGGGCAGACTTTCTCTCTTTGCTCAGGCTGGGGCAAGAGATGTTCAGGATCCTTGGGCGCTAGAAATAGTTTCCCAAGGTTATCTCCTGGAATTCAGGGAACTACCCCCAAGGGGAAGGTTCCACGGGTCTCAATTATCTTCGAACAGGCATTCTTACACTGTGTAGAAGACCTGTTAAGCATGGGAGTGATTCATCCTGTTCCATTAGGAGAACAAGGGATGGGTTTTTACTCCAACCTGTTCATAATTCCCAAAAAAGAGGGAACATTCAGACCTATTTTAGATCTCAAGATTCTAAACAAGTTTCTAAGGGTTTCATCATTCAAAATGGAAACCATTCGAACGTTCCTTCCTACCATCCAGGAAGGTCAATTCATAACCACGGTGGACTTAAAGGATGCGTACCTACGTATTCCTATCCACAAGGAACATTTTCGGTTCCTAAGGTTCGCCTTTCTGGACAAGCATTACCTGTGGCACTTCCATTCGGATTAGCCACTGCTCCAAGGATTTTCACAAGGGTACTAGGGTCCCTTCTAGCGGTGCTAAGACCAAGGGGCATTGCAGTAGTACCTTACTTGGACGACATCCTGATTCAAGTGTCGTCTCTGTCAAAAGCAAGGGCTCATACGGACATTGTCCTAGCCTTTCTCAGTTCTCACAGGTGGAAAGTGAACATAGAAAAAAGTTCTCTGTCCCCGTCAACAAGAGTTCCCTTCTTGGGAACAATAATAGTTTCCTTAGAAATGAAGGTTTTTCTGTCAGAGGCCAGAAAATCAAAACTTCTAAGCTCTTGTCAGGTACTTCATTCTGTTCTTCTTCCTTCCATAGCGCAGTCCATGGAAGTAATAGGTTTGATGGTTGCGGCAATGGACATAGTTCCTTTTGCACGAATTCATCTAAGATCATTGCACCTGTGCATGCTCAGACAGTGGAATGGGGATTATACAGACTTGTCTCCGACGATACAAGTAGATCAAATAACCAGAGGTTCACTCCGTTGGTGGCTGACCCTGGACAACCTGTCACAGGGAATGAGCTTCCGCAGACCAGAATAGGTCATTGTCACGACCGACGCCAGTCTGGTGGGCTGGGGCGCGGTCTGGGAACCCCTGAAAACTCAGGGTCTATGGTTTCGGGAAGACTCTCTTCTCCCGATAAACATAATGGAACTGAGAGCGATATTCAATGCTCTCAAGGCTTGGCCTCGACTAGCAAAGGCCAAATTCATAAGGTTTCAATCAGACATCATGACGACTGTTACATATATCAACCATCAGGGGGTAACAAGGAGTTCCCTGGCGATGGAGGAGCATCCGGGGGAGTGGGAACTCCATCTGGAAATCTTTGCCCAACTAACTCAATTATGGGGCATTACAGACATGGTTCTGATGGCCTCTCGTCAGAACTTCATGGTCCCTTGTTACGGGTCCAAATCCAGGGATCCCAAGGCGACTCTATTGGATACAATAGTAGCACCTTGGATCTTCAACCTAGCTTATGTATTCCCACCGTTTCCTCTCATTTCCAGGCTGGTAGCCAGGATCAATCTGGAGAGGGCTTCGGTGACCTTGATAGTTCCTGTGTGGCCACGCAGGACTTGGTATGCAGACCTGGTGAATGTGTCATCGGCTCCACCATGGAAGCTACCTTTGAGACAGGACCTTCTTATTCAGGGTCCATTCGAACATCCGAATCTGGTTTTCCTCCAACTGACTGCTTGGAGTTTGAACGCTTGATTTTATCAAAGCGTGGGTTTTCAGATTCTGTAATAGATACTCTTATTCAGGCTAGAAAGCCTGTAACTAGAAAAATTTACCATAATATATGGAAAAAATATATCTGTTGGTGTGAATCTAAAGGATTCCCATGGAACAAGATAAAAATTCCTAAGATTATTTCCTTTCTACAAGAAGGTTTGGAGAAAGGATTTTCTGCGAGTTCTCTGAAGGGACAGATCTCTGCTTTATCTGTTTTACTTCACAAAAGGCTGGCAGCTGTGCCAGACGTTTAAGCGTTTGTTCAGGCTCTGGTTAGAATCAAGCCTGTTTACAGACCTTTGACTCTTCCCTGGAGTCTTAATCTAGTTCTTTCAGTTCTTCAAGGGGTTCTGTTTGAACCCTTACATTCCGTAGATATTAAGTTATTATCTTGGAAAGTTTTGTTTTAGGTTGCAATTTCTTCCGCTAGAAGAGTTTCTGAGTTATCTGCTCTGCAGTGTTCTCCGCCCTATCTGGTCCATGCAGATAAGGTGGTTTTACGTACTGAGCCTGGTTTTCTTCCGAAGGTTGTTTCCAACAAAAATATTAACCAGGAGATAGTTGTACCTTCTTTGTGTCCGAATCCAGTTTCATAGAAGGAACGTTTGTTACACAATTTGGACGTTGTCCGTGCTCTAAAATTCTATTTAGATGCTACAAAGGATTTCAGACAAACATCTTCCTTGTTTGTTGTTTATTCTGGTAAAAGGAGAGGTCAAAAAGCAACTTCTACCTCTCTATCTTTTTGGCTTAAAAGCATCATCAGATTGGCTTATGAGACTGCCGGACGGCAGCCTCCTGAAAGAATCACAGCTCATTCCACTAGGGCCGTGGCTTCCACATGGGCCTTTAAGAACGAGGCTTCTGTTGATCAGATATGTAAGGCAGCGACTTGGTCTTCACTGCACACTTTTACCAAATTTTACAAATTTGATACTTTTGCTTCTTCTGAGGCTATTTTTGGGAGAAAGGTTTTGCAAACCGTGGTGCCTTCCATCTAGGTGACCTGATTTGCTCCCTCCCATCATTCGTGTCCTAAAGCTTTGGTATTGGTTCCCACAAGTAAGGATGACGCCGTGGACCGGACACACCTATGTTGGAGAAAACAGAATTTATGTTTACCTGATAAATTACTTTCTCCAACGGTGTGTCCGGTCCACGGCCCACCCTGGTTTTTTAATCAGGTCTGATGATTTATTTTCTTTAACTACAGTCACCACGGTATCATATGATTTCTCCTATGCAAATATTCCTCCTTTACGTCGGTCGAATGACTGGGGAAGGCGGAGCCTAGGAGGGATCATGTGACCAGCTTTGCTGGGCTCTTTGCCATTTCCTGTTGGGGAAGAGAATATCCCACAAGTAAGGATGACGCCGTGGACCGGACACACCGTTGGAGAAAGTAATTTATCAGGTAAACATAAATTCTGTTTTTTGCTCTGACTTGGGCATCCCAACGCCCTCTTTACCATCCATATTTGAAAACAAGAACCCAAAGGATGCCCACAAACCCAAGCCTCAAAGACCTGAGTGGACCACTGTTTCTAGGAAAAGAAAAGGCTTCCCATCCTCAGGCCGAACCCCCTCAGGACCCAAAGAAAGACCTCCATGAAATGAACATAGATAGTGTTTTCTTGTCTCCTCCTAGACACTAAGAGCTATGTTCTGTTCCAGTCATCGCTTCAAATAATGTTTTCTTCTTTTTATCTTTTGAATGTACATCTCTTGTCCCTTGTCTCCTCTTCACTCTGCTTCCTTTACCCTGGGAGTAGTAACATCTCCTGATGTTCACCCCCTATAATCTCACTGCTATCCCTAATCCTAAATCTATTTGCTATACTGAAAGATATAGCCTTACTTTTTGTTTAGTCAATGTTTCGCTGCACACTTTTTTTGTATATGTTTGGTTTATCAGTTTTATGGTTCTAATGTTTATTTGTTCACGCAGGCAATATGATGCTTCTTCCCAGCCTTTCCTTCTCCTCTGTATATCACTTCCTATTCCCTCTGGGGGGGGGAAACCGACAGAATCCATCTTTTTTGAAGTCCCAGGTAAGAAACCCATAGATAGTAGACGACAACACACACATTTTAAGAATGACACATAGAACAGTGAACTTCCTTTCGCAAAATGCGAATGGACTCAATTCTCCTATAAAGCGTTCAATTGCTTTGAGAGAGTTTGAAAAACATAACAATTCAATCATATTCATACAAGAGACACATTTTTTAAATACCGCTGAACCCAAATTCCTCTCTAAATTTTACCCCACTGGGTATTTTGGATCAAACCATAAAAAAAAAAAAAAAAATGGGGTTGGGACTTTATTTCATAAGAACTTAGAATTTCAATTACTACATAAAGTCTCCGATAAAGATGGCAGAATCCTAATACTAGTGGGACTCCTGTTCCAGCGCCCAATCACGTTGGTGAACGTCTATGCTCCCAACTCTAAGAGAGTGCCCTTCTATAAGAAACTCACAGCCCTAATTGCAGAACATAGGAAGGGATCTCTAATCGTAGGAGGTGATTTTAACGTTACTTTCGACCCCAAATTAGACTCTACCTCCACTAAACCTAACCCCACATCAAGGCCCCCAAATATAGTTTATGACTTTCTCAAAAAATCAGGCGTAGTTGACATTTGGAGGATACAACACCCTACTCAGCGTAACTATTCATTCTTCTCTAACCCATGGTCTCAATACACCCGCATTGATTATCTATTAGTCGACCAACTGAGTCTAGGACAAGTTAGGGACTCGGACATAAACCCGACGGCTTGGTCGGACCACTCTCTTATTACGCTATCTATGGAATGGTCAGAAGGCCCGTCATGCCCTTTTATATGGAGATTAGACGAGACCCTACTACATCACACCCCCACTAATATCAAAATGCTCCAGACCATACAAGAATACTTTCAACATAACTCACTGCCTGAAATCTCATCACGTACCCTATGGGACGCGCATAAAGCCGTAGTCAGAGGAGAGTACATTAAACAAAGGTCTAGGCTGCGAAAACAATTTAATCTAGCTATAACGCATAACACTGACAAGTTGAACTCCCTAGAACTACAACACAAACAGACCCCTATGGACTCTAAGATCCAAATAGAACTGACTAAAGTTAGGAAAGAACTAAATCATTTACTGACTAGAGAAGCTCAGAGACGAGCTCTTTACCTAAGAAAGGTATATTTCCATGAGGGCAACCGAGCTGGCGCGCTCCTAGCAAGAGCCCTGAGAGCAAAAACCTCTAAATCACACATATATAGTATAAAAAAGGCTGATGGGACTGTAACACACGACAGCAAGCAGATAGCAGACCAATTTAGTAAATATTATCATCAACTGTATAACCTTGGAGACGATGCCTCCTCATCCCACGCTACACAAATGAACGAATACATTGATAGAGCACAATTAAACACACTTACGACGGCCCAAACAGAGAAAATGGAGGAACCAATTACACTGTTAGAAATCCTCAACACCATCAAAGACCTTCCCATGAGAAAAAGCCCTGGCCCTGATGGCCTTACAAATGCCTACTATAAACAATTTAAAAATGTACTAGCCCCACATCTATTAGAATTGTTTAACTCAATAGACGATAATAGACTGCTCTCACACACGATGCAGGAAGCCCATATAGCAGTTATCTTAAAACCAGATAGAAACCCTGAAGACACCACTAATTACAGACCAATCTCATTATTAAATTCTGATCTGAAGATCCTGGGCAAAATTCTATCTAAAAGAATAAATTCCATAATTCAAGATCTGATACATACGGACCAGGTTGGTTTTGTCCCGTCACGTGAAGCACGGGACAACACCATAAGAGCGCTCCTTCTGGCCTCCCATGCCCAACATAATAAAATTAAATCAGTCTTTATCACAGTCGACGCTGAGAAGGCTTTCGACCGTATAAACTGGAGCTTTCTTAAGGCCACATTAAAATCTTTCGGCTTTGGAGAGAAAATGATAAATAGAATCTTTAGTTTATACTCTTCCCCGTCAGCTAGAGTGAGAGTCAATGGTGCCCTCTCGGATCCCTTTCAAATTACCAATGGTACCCGACAGGGTTGCCCATTGTCCCCATTACTTTTTATACTATCTATGGAGGTCCTAGCATCTTATGTCAGAATGAACCAAAATATCTCAGGAATCCCAATTGGCCCTCACGATTTCAAAATTGCCCTATATGCAGATGACTTGCTGTTTTCACTGACCTCACCGAGTACTACAATACCTGTCCTTCTAGAAACACTCCAAAAATTTGGTAACTTTTCTAATTTTTCTATAAACCTTCAAAAATCTGAAATTCTGAATATCTCTATGGATCCCATTGACTTTCAACAACTAGCACAAGCTTGCCCCCTCAAATTACAACCTGAATCAGTTAAATACTTAGGTATTGTCCTCTCCCCCAATTATACTACATTATTTGAGAAAAATTATAGACCCTTACTACAAAACATACAAAAAGACCTCTCAATGTGGTCGGACAGACCTTTATCTTGGTGGGGGAGGATTCAATCCATAAAAATGACCACTTTGCCCAGGATTCTTTATATCTTACAAACTATCCCCATTTCCCTTCCCAACAGTTACATATCCCAACTACAATCTATAATCAATACCTTTATATGGGGAACACTGAAACCTCGGATAAATAGAAATACATTATATAGGAACACTGACATGGGAGGGCTAGGTCTGCCAAATATTAGAAAGTATTACATAGCGGTCACTCTACAGAGTGTTCTGGACTGGCATGGCTCTACGGACAATAAGGCCTGGGTGTCCATAGACTCACATTTGCTACAGATCCCAAAGGTGGGAGCGGTTTGTTGGGTGCCTGGGGAACTCAGACCAATACAATGCAAGACACTACCTATACATAGGCATCTTTTCCATACTTGGGACCTGATCAGATCTACTAATAAAGACATTACTCATCTTCGCTCACCTCTCTTCCCAATCCCCCAGAATGCAGAATTAGTAGGGGGACTAGACAACAAATTTCGCAGAACTCAGGAATGGGATTATACATGGCCTCTGGCCAAGTTTGTAGAAAATGGGAAATTAATAAGCACAGATAAATTTATTGAATTGTGTGGGGGACGTCCTGGGAACTGGCTAAAACATGCACAACTTTCACACTATATAGCATCTTCCCCACACAAAGCAGACCTCCTGAGATCACCCACACCTTTTGAATCACTATGCTTACAGAATAAAACAATTTGTCACCCTTTGTCGTTGTCCCACAGGCTACTACAAACCCATGACAATGCATTACTCCCTACATTCACAATCAAATGGCAACAAGACTTACACCTAGACTTGGACAAGATAGAGTGGAGAAATATTTTTCACAAAACACGTAAATCATCCACCTCGCCACAAATCTTAGAATTAAATTTTAAAGTTCTTACAAGATGGTATTTGACCCCCACTCGCCTACATTCAATTTACCCCGAGGCATCCAGGATGTGTTGGAGAGGCTGTGGAGGTCACGGTTCTTTAATTCACACATGGTGGCAATGCCCTAAGATAACACCTTTATGGCAATCAATAGAATCCTTTCTTAAGAAAATCCTCACACAGCACTTTTCACTAACCCCAAGAATAGCATTATTAAATGACCTCCCCAAAGTTAAATGTAGATTGAGATCCCTCCTTATACAGATCTGCCTTAATGCCGTAAAATCCTTAATAGCCAGACACTGGAAGAGTCTCATAACCCCCTCAAAAGACATGTGGATGGACAGAGTAGATGAACTCCTAGACCTAGAGGAATACGGCCATCTTAAAAATAATTCTCGTATATCATTCCCGGAGATCAAATTTTTATGGGATGAATACACATGTAGATCATAACATACCACTTATATTTGACCTTATAGGAACCAACCGCTGGACATGCCTGGACCGGTCCCCCCCCCCCCCTCCGGGGGCACCCTTTCCCCCTCCTCCGCTCCCGCACTCTTCCTTTCTCTTACTATTCCTTTCACCTCTCTCCTCCATTCCTCACTCTTCTTTTCATCTCCCTCTTCTTCTCGACCTTCCTCTCTTCTTGTTTTGCATCATGAATCTGATTTGCCTGAGAAATGTCCTGTATGGAGTCTGTTTATATCTCCCCACACTATAGTGATGCTACATATAAAATACTCTATTATGCAGAGGGGAGTCGGTTGGAGTATGGGAAATGAGATATAGAACTTTTTACTCCAGGAAGAGAAATGGACTTCTTTCAGCTGGATTGTAGCTTCCATAAGTATTTTGTTAAGTGAACAAAGTTGTTTATGTTTATTTTTACAAGTTTAATTGTTTGTATAAGTTTATGTTGGAAAAAATACACACAAAAAGACTAGAAAGTAACCTTAACCTGTGTAGTATGACACCAACTACCCTTTGTACAAGATGTAACAAGACAACCTTTGGTGTTTGTTTAACATTTATTGTATGTAATCTTTCTTCAATAAATATAAAAAAAAAAAAAAAAAAAAAAAAAAAAGGGAATGCTAAAACATAATTGGTCGATGGCTATACACACCCTACAACCTTAAACCTCTACATACCACATGATTTATTCTTACATTACAGATGGTAAGATATCATTGCTGACAACAAATAAAGAAGTCAAACAAGCAGAAACATTAATATCAATGGTCACCCATTATATCTCATACACAGGTACGTTCACTTTTAAATCAATTTTAGAATAATTCTATTATTATAAGATTACATATGATGCACCTTAGAGAAAAAGTGATCCCTCATAATGCAAAAAAGGAAGGATCAGTCAAAAAAGAGGAAAAGCATACATAGAGGCCTATTTATCAAAGCGTCAACTGAAAATACGCTGGAATTTTGTGTTGTAATTGTGGCAAAATTGATCTGCCATAGTTTTAAAAGCGTCAAGATTGGCAAATGTTGAAATTTGTGACGTAAAATACGATCCCGCGATCTCAATCTGAGGCACATCGATTCGAAATGGAAACCTGTGGTATTTTAGTGGAATTGTGTTTATTCGCCCTCTTAATCGACACTATTTGAAACTCTCACAAAGTTATCAAAAATTCTACAGTTACGATCGCGTCTTTTCCGACTCAACGTACCTAGTTTTCAATCCGCCACCCTTGAGGTTGCCGATGTCATAGAACTCAATGGGAGTCTGAAAGCACAGAAAGCTTATGTTTAATGCTGCAAGAGAATGAAGCATATGACATAATAAAAGTAAATTAGAAACTTTATTAATTTGTATACCCTTTCTATATCAAACAATATTATTGCTACACATTTGGTGCACTAGTAGATATAGGGATAAAAATGAAAAATACATTACTACTTATGGATTATGCTACAACTTTGTCTCTCATTACAAAGCAAGGGGACAATATTTCTACAAATTTAGTGCAAAGTTTTGCCCCAAACTTGTTGCACTAATAGATATAGAGATAAAAATGAAATAAATATACAACATAATATAGCTAACTTCCTTTTTATTTTTTGGAAAAATCTATATGCACCATGTTTAAGCCATGCAATACAAGTCACACTCTCCACTTTGCTCCATATTTGACTCAACACTTTTTGCACCAATTATAACACAAGCTCCTAAACAACCCACTTTTGATTGGTATATGCATAATCACATGATTTATGACATCTGTCAATCTGATTCAAATATACATTATAAACTATCACTAACGAATCAAACTGCTCGATACATGTGTCATTGATCACTCATCAGAACTTGTAAGTGCCATTTGTTACATTGTGTATTGTTACATTGTGTATTATACTTTGAAAGTATGTATATGTGAAATTAGTATTAAAGATAAACATTGATGCTGACATTAGGACACACAGTGTAATAGTTTAGATAAGGATTTTAAAATAAAAATTGATGTTTGATTCAATACAATCTTAAACTGATAGCTTAAAGGGATAGCCCACCTAACTGTAAACTGTCATGATTCAGATACAGCAGAAATTAAAATCACCTCTTTACTGTCATGCTATTTTCAGTGTATTTCTTCCTTCTCTTGAATTTCTTTTTCAGTAAGAAAGGTCATCTTATATGCCAGCCCATTTTATAACACCTGTGTAGGGGTGGTTTTTAAAAATAGATTGCGATCAGGAGGGGTTACACAGGTGCAGAGAGAAAACTGGCCCAGCTCTTAAAGGGACAGGAAACCCCAAAATATTCTTTAATTATTTGGATAGAACATACAATTTTAAACAACTTTACAATTTACTTCTATTATCAAAGTTGCTTCATTATCTTGTTATCCTTTGCTGAAGGAACAGCATTGCACTACTAGCAGCTAGCTGAACACATCTATTTAGCCAATCACAAGAGACACATGTGTGCAGGCACCAATTAGCAGCTAGCTCCAATTAGTGTAGGATATGTGCGTATTATTTTCGAACAAGGGATACCAAGAGAACAAAGCGCATTTGAAAATAGAAGTGAATTTTAAAGTGTTTTAAAATTACATGCTCTATCAGATTCATGCAAATTAAATTTTTACTTTCCTATTCCTTTAAAATATCCATTGGTTGAAAATAAATACATATGATACTCTGATTACATGTTATATTTGCAATTATTCCTGCTCAGAATAATAATACATTTACACTATATACATATAGTGGTATAAATAAACACAGAGATATGACAGACAACATCGTTAAGAACAAAAAAAGGAACTTAGGGTCATGTAAATATGTTTGCAAAAGATTTCTGACATAACACACACACACATATATATATATATATATATATATATATATATATATATATATATATATACACATATATATAAAAGTATGTGCAAGGATATATGTACAAATTCTAGCATTAATAATAATTTAAAAAAATAAATAAAAAATGACTTGTAGAAATACAAATACCGATTAATTTATGTGAAAGTATCATATAACATATCAATATAAAATTAACTTTCTATGAGATGTTTGTTGAGGTAAAAATCAATCTATTTCTTGGACATTAACAGTTGAAAAAATAAAAGATTAGCTTTAGAGAAATGGTCTTGTTCCTGGACAGTAATGAAATGGTATAAATAAAGTTGGGAAAAACCCTGAATAACCATGACATCGATGACTGTTAGTTAACACCAGTCCAATGCTCTTTGCACCGTACTTGATGTGCGTGTTTTTGACAGCTTTTTTGATAAATAAGGAGATCATATTCAGGTCCGCGGCAGCAATGTTTGGCGAGCGTATTGATGCCAGTGATTACAACATAGTTGACGCTTTGATAAATAGGCCCCATAGTCCTAAAAACATATGTTAACATGACTAGCTATTCTACCTAAATTCTTGAATTTATCAAAAAAGGAGAACATGATAATTTCAAATGGATCAAATTAAATTAAGTTACATTAGAGGCTCCACGCTATTATAATGTGATTGTTTAAACATAACCCTAAAAAATACATAAATGAAAAAACAGTATGCAGGAAAAGAAAACTGTGTACTCACAGATGATGCAGGGTCACAGAACAGGTTCTGGATGAGATGAGGGAGTACAAGGTATAGAAAAGCAGGTTGAGGATGTTCCGTTTAGAGTTGTCAGGCAAAGCAGAGGTCAGTATCACTTTAAAGCAGGCAGAGGATGATCCGTTAGAGTGGTCAAGCAAAGCATTGGTCAATGCCCCTTTAAGCAGGTTTAAGGATGTGGCAATAGAGTGGTCAGGCAAAGCAATGGTCAATGTCCCTTTAAGCAGGTTTAAGTATGAGGCAATAGAGTGGTCAGGCAAGGCAATAGTCAAATGTCCTTTAAAGCAGGTTAGAAGATCAAACACTCACGGACCCAATAAAAG